>NW_020948983.1:64870900-64908405 GCF_900497805.2 Vombatus ursinus | reverse complement strand
CCACATGTGGCCCTAATCACTTGAGGACCTAGAGGGCCACATGTGGCCTGGAGGCTGCAGGTTCCCCACCCCTAAATTCAAAACCCTTAATTTTCCAAAGAAACATACAGGAGAGAGGTTAAATGACTTGATCAATGTCACACTGTGAGAAGCAGGATTTGAACATGGACCCTCTGACTTCTAACCCAATGTGCCTTCTCTACCATGCTACATTTCCTTTTCACATGGAAAGTCAGAGCTGATGGCATGGTAAGAATATTGTCACTTTTACTGGTGTTTGCTTCTTCCCAAAGAAGAAGATCAAGGGAATGATACAAATCAATAAAACATCTTTATTTGAATTGAAAGAAAAATTAAACTTTTTGCATGGTAATCATGTGTAATTATTTTTCACTTGTAAACCAGTACAGGTTTTTTAGTATTTCAGAAAGATGCCATTGTATGGACCCAGGCTATATTGGGACCTGATGGTCTGACATGACACTCTTGACTAAAGAGGCACTCGGTTCTGCACGTCTGTGCCATCAGTAGGTCCCACACCTAAAGATCATCCTTTTGATTTGAACCCTTAGCCAATATTTGCAGAGTCTGTTCCATGCTCATTAACTTCGTGTTCTTCTGGATGCCTTTGATCTAACAAAACCAGCCCTCTTCAGGTTGGCAGACAGACTGATCTGTTGGTGGTAGCCAGCAGTCTACAGATGTGCTGAGTTATTTGAAATGGTGCAAGTGTTTTCTTCAAATTTTCTTTTGTCCACTTTGCTTATAATTGACCCGTTTTGCAAAAACTCAAAAAATGTCAGAGTTAGGAGGCACCTCAGAGACCTTCTGGCCTAACCTATGATCTTGAAAAAAAAAAATTCTATAACTCATGGTCATAAAGTCTTCACTTGAAGATTCCCGGTGAAGGAGAGCCCATTACCCTTGGCGTTGGACCTCTTGTTTACCAGGAATTGTTCTCTTGGAGGTGTCTGACTTAGACTTTAAGACCATCTTACCAGTAGCTCATTTTAACATGTGTGGCTCACAACAACCATATTACCATAGTTTTATTCACTCTCTCACATACCTGCTAATCATCCATTAAACCCAGGCACACACAAAATGGAATTCACCATACAGAAATCACTCGGGACTGTCCAGCAGTCAGTCCATCAGGGATTTGTATGGCAGTGACCCTTGCTTCACTCCCTGAAGGTCAAACACATTTCAAGGCTTTGCTCTGCATGAGTCTGTCTTGTCATTTACCCTCAATGTGGCCACAAGGGAAGTTCAAGAAACTACTCAGTAAGATAAACGTGACCATGACCGGTGGGTCTGGAAGTCGCAGCCATAGTATTGAAGGCAGGATTCTTCTACCTCTTTTTTTTTTTTTTGCAGGCCTTCAGACCTTGTTAGCAGATCAGGACTAGGAAGACTGGTTGCCACCAGATAAAAAGTATCCACCCACAGCTCTCCCTACTGCTAATTAGCTGATAAGGGGAGCAGTTGATTACAGTTTAGTTTTATATTTGTGGTACCATTTGACCAGGAAGTTGCAAGTCTCCTGGCATACGTGTAGATAAGGGTGTTCGATGAATAAGACCAACCTTTGTTCAGAGATGAGAGAAGGATCAAAGTATTACATGAGTATTAATGGACATGTGGTGATGGACTGATTATTGCTTAGTGAGAGGAAATTATAGGAGGAGCAAGAAGAGTGCTTGGTGGAGAGAAATTGAGAGAACCTGAAAGACAAAGGATAGTTCAGAGGCTTAGCCTGGGTTTTCGTCCCCTTGCGGCATGTGAAGAGTATTTCCAGTATTGGTGCTGGTCTGGATCATGCCTCATGAGCCCATGTATACATAGCACGTCTGACCATCTGGAAAAGTATGTTTTCTCTATTCTCTTAAATACCTAGAAATTGTTTGGAAAGGCCAAAGGTCTATTTTTTGCATGAACTGCCTCCAGTAGCTTAAACCCATGAGTACATTCCATCCCTGCTTGGGCTTTGATCTCCCTCTCCCATCACTTATCTTACTTTATACATTAACCTCTATATTGGTTAGCTAAGTTAATGGTTACTACTTTCCACACACAGAGAGCACTGGCTTTGTATTTGTAAATTAGAAGGCCAAAATTCTTGAGTACATATGCCTGGAACATTCTTTGTGGGTAAAGAGATGAGAGATCAAAGAGTTCAGTTCTCTCCTTTGATGGTTCCCCAAAAGGATTTATAGTTTCTCTTTTTATTTACTGAATTCTAGATCTATGCATTAAAGGACTAAAGGTCATTTTTTTAATTTTTTGCTAGGCAATGGGGTTAAGTGACTTGCCCAGGGTCACATGGCTAGTAAGTGTCAAGTGTCTGAGACCGAATTTGAACTCAGGTCCTCCTGACTCCAGGGTTGGTGCTCTATACACTGCGCCACTTAGCTGTCCCCTTAAAGGCCATTCCTAAATGCTTACAGGTATATTTGTAAAGGTAATGTAGTACATATTTTAAGGTCATAGTTGATATAAAAACCCCTATTTGAAGGAGAACAACCCAAATAAGTACATAAGTACTTATTTCCCCACTCATTAGTGGGGAAAGTGCTAGATTTAGAATCAGAGGACCGAGGTTCACATCCAGACTTGCCCTGTGTAACCATGGGCAAGTCATTGGATCTCTCTAGACCTCAATCTCCTCTTCCGTAAAATGATGAAATAGGGGTGAATAGGAAGGGAAAAGAGAAGGGAATAAGCATTTATATAGCACCTGCTATGTGCCAGGCACTAGGTGGTACAGTGGATACAGCACCAGGCCTGGAGTCAGGAAGATCTGAGTTCAAATCCAGCCTCAGACACTTACTAGCTGTGTGATCCTGGGCAAATCACTTAATTTCTATTTGCCTCAGTTCCTCCTTTGTAAAATGGGGACACACTAAAAAAAGAAATGCCAAACTACTCCAGAATCTTTGCCAAGAAAACAGGGTCAGACACAACTGAACAACAACAATGTGCCAGGTACTTTGCTAAGCAGGCTTGTAAATATTATTTCATTTGGGCCTCACAACAACCCTGCAACTTAAATGCTATTATTATCCCCATTTTACAGTTGAGGAAACTGAGGTTAAGTGACTTGCCCAGGTCACATAGCTAGTAAGTATCTGAGGTCAGATTTGAATGACTTTGAGATACTTTCCATCTTTAAATCTATGCTCCTATAACCTTCAAATCAGGCTTTTGTCCCTCTAAAAACCAGCCTCTCAGATGTCTACCCACTCACTATAGTTTAACTCATCTATAAAAATAAGGATATAATAATGTATTATTTATCTCATAGGTTACTGGGAGGAAAGTTCTTTGTAAAGGGGGAAATGTCTGCGCTCTGCTTCATCAGTGTGAGTTTTTACTATGCTTATTATTAGTGAATCACAATCTATACCAGACAAAAGCAGTAATAAAAAAAAGTGAATTTAACTAGTTCATTATTTCTATACCTCTTATGAGGATGTCTAGGATCTAGTAAAAGATTTTTATTGGCTGAAATCTGGATGAAAATGTAAGAAGCAACCAGGCTTTTGTAAATCACCTTCTATAACTTTGTAAATGGTCTTTTTTTGTTCATTTTCTTTCTATAACATCTTTGCAGTCACACAATTGACTGGAAGGTACAGAGAACACACAGTCGTTCCTTGTTGATTACCAAAAAAAAAAGAAAAAAAAATTTGACTCTGCAGAACAAATAGTCTTTTATATATGTGTTATGATCACACAAGTTTCCTTGATAAATGCAACCACCAAAGATAACTTTGTTCAGTGACAAAGTGTTAATGATAATTAACACCAGGCAGAGAATAAAACAAGGAGACATATGCTCATTAAAGGTGTTTATCACTGTAATGAAGGCTGTCCTGCATAAAGTCCAAATGAATGAGAGATGCCTTGTGATTGGGGAGGTCCTAGGTTGTCTAGGTCCAATATGACATGATGCTAACTGTAGGGTGCCAAACATTTCTCAATCAGATTATTACTCAAAAAAAAAAAAAGGCCCTATCAATTTACACAGGGAAAACCAAATGGACCAAAAAATATCTATTGTCCAGACGATGAAAAGTTGTTGAATGACCAGTCCATTGAATTACTCCATCAGTCAATAGATAGATAGATATTGGTGTACATATATGTGTGTGTGAGTATGTGTATATATACACTTATATATATATCTATACATATACTGATATAGAAAGAGCTATATCTATGTGTCTAGATACATATTGTAGTTACAGAGATAAATCTAGGATAGCTATTACAAATAGATGATGAGCAAAACCTTCTTCTTGTTGTTGTTGGTGGTGGTAGTGGTCCTCATTCTCGAAGAGGACCAATGACATCAGGAGGGTGATATCTTGACTTTCAAGTGAATTGGATTTAAGTGAGGCAGGGCTGTGCAAAGTCATCAGCGTCACTCTTTCCTCCAGTCATCAGAGTCCAGTGGCAAGACGGAGGTCAGGACCTAAAACAGAATAGAAGGAAGATCATAGTTTTAAAGCTGAAAGAGATCTCAGAGGTCATCTGCTCCAATACCTTCATGTTTACACGTGGAAAAAACTGAGGTGAATTGGCCACTTGTTCAAGGCCACCCAGGGGGCAGAATTGGGATTTTAACCAAAGTCCCTTTATTCCAGCACTCTTCCCACTACACCATGGTGTCTCTGAGAGCAGGGACTTTATTGTGCTTGAGGAAATAGTAAGATGCATTTAATGATTCCAAGGCACTCCCTGACACAAAAAGTCATCTTTATAATTCTGTTGTTTTCCCAGAGATGCCAAATGGGTATAAATCTTGGAATTCTATAGTCCGTGTGTGTGTGTGTGTGTGTGTGTGTGTGTCTAGTTGTGAATGACCCAAAGAACAATAAAAAGACACATAGTGAGTATAAGTAGACCATAGCCTATTCCCAATGATGACCTACATGCAAGAAGTAGTATAAAGGATGTTATTTAAAAAAAAAAAAGACTGATCAGAAGAGGGATGGGTTGGTCAGATAGTGAGGTCAGCAGACGGCTCAAATGTTCCACAAAATTGAAAAATACCAGAGAAAGACCCAGCTACAGAGTAACTCCTGTGTGGATCATCTATGGGAGAATATGGAAAAGAATCACATGGAATAATAAGACATCCTATAGGGAGATATAAAGATATCCCGTAGGGAATATGATACAGTGAAAAGAATACAGGATCTAGAGTCAGAAGACCTGGGTTCAAATTTCTGGCTCTGCCACTTACTACCTGTGTAGCCTTGGGTAAATCACTAAACCACCCTGGACCTCAGTTTCTTCATCAGTAAAAATGGAAGGGATAGACTAGATGCTTTCAAAGGCTCCGTGTAGCTCAAAATCCATCATCAAGAACAATGGAGCAAATACCCACATTGATGAGATCACTGGTTCAATGAAGTGTTGAATGCTAGGGCAGAGGAAGGTTCAAATTTGAGGTCCCTCCCCTTCGCCCCCAGCAACACTTTGCAAAGGAGTTTCCTTCCAGCTCTGTTGTCTCCAAAATGTCCTTGCTCTGCCCTCTATCCCCTCCTTTTTATGACATTTGAAGCAGAGCACACAAGGGCTTCTGGGAGAATTGCCATGTGAGACCATTTTGAACTCCTTTGTAAGGCCATTCAAAATTCTAAGCCAGTTCCCAAAACCATAGTTAAGCAGGAAGCTAATTAAAAAACAAAATGGTGGTCAGGACTGTTCCTTTTATATGGTGTCCTACTGTATTTGATTTGTGTAGAAAAAATGCCAAGGTAGTATTGTTTGACTCCCCATCTCCGAGGACCCCGCACAAAAATGAACTGTGAGTCTCTGGAGGCCATTCTAGTCAGCCCCATTAAAATAAACAAACACATTCCCTCCTTTGATTCAGCAGTCTTTTGTGTTTCAAGCAGAATATGTTACTTTCACAAGGGCCATTGTTGGAAAATACATAAATCTTTCATTTTTCTTTTTCTTAAAAACAAACAAATAAAAAGCCATCATAAACAGAATTGGGGTCTCTCAGGCTCTACAATAGTGTGGAAGAAGAGTGACCCAGCCCCGAACTATATACAATCATTTATTCACAGCTTCTAATGCTGGAAATATCATCATTACTAGATGCTTTCAAATGGAGCCAAATTATACAGTTGCAAACATACTCGTTCAGATAATCTACTCTTTCCTCTCTGGGCTGTGGCAGCCTCCCCAGGTGATCATACATGGGATATGTGAGATGGGGTGGGGTACCTGAGACAGACCAAGAAAATAAAGCCAAAAGCGATGTTTGGAAGACCAAACTAGACAGGAGTTATACCTACCACAATCATTTTAGTCACAAAAATACCAGAAAATGAATTTGTCCATCAAGGAAGCTATAAGGCTGCTGTGCTGTTTAATCCTTGTTTCGAGTCATGGCCTCTCTCACAAATTGCTTCCCAAGAACCTGTGATTTGTACAGCCCCTGTTGGGTTTACACTGGTCTGAGGCTCCCTTAACTATAATCAGACTCGGAAAGCCACTTCCCCTCTTGGTAATTCCAGCCATTTGCTCTTATAAGAATTCTCCTCAAGTTTACCTCTGTGAAGAAAGAAAGATTGGTGAAAGAAAAATGAAGCCTGAGAATGTGGCTGACAAAATACCGAGAGATTCTTAATAGAAGGAAAATATGGTTCCCTGCCAGGAGGTCTGATTGATTTGGGTGGTAGCATGTTTTTCTTCATGGCAATCTCATGCTTGTTATTTTTTCTCTCGTGGACATCCCCGGTTTTCTTTTGCCTTTCCTATTACCAAGAGACTGTTCCAGGCAAATACCTTTTCTGATTAAAGAAACAGAAAAATTAATAACTTGTTTACATCTTAGATAACTGAGTAATTGCAGAGAAGGGGGGCTTTTTACGTGAATTGATTTAAATACTAAGTTAAGTGGAAGCTATTTCCTATCAGGGGTAGGGAACCTGCGGCTTTGAGACCACATGTGGCCCTCTAGGTCCTCAAGTGCAGCCCTTTGACTGAATCCAAACTTCACAGAACTGTGAAGTTCTGTGTGACTTTGACGCTGTTTCTTCTGTGAAGTTTGAATTCAGTCAAAGGGCCTCGAGGCCACAGGTTCCCCACCCTTGAATCCCTTTTAACTGAAAGGAATATGTAATGTCAGATGAAACCCATTAGGGATAACAACAACAATAATAATCAATATCACATTTGTACAGTGCTTTTAGGATTCGAAACATTTTCCTCACAACAAACCTGAGTTGGAGGTAATGCAAGAATTATTTCCCTGTTTTATAGATGAGAAAATGAATGTTCTGAGCACATGAATGACGTGCCCATGGTAATACCAGTAGGAAGTATTAGAGACAAGATTCAATCCCAGTCTGGTAATACTATCACCACCCCAACTCCAGAGCTCTTTTCACCACAACACAACACCTGTCATAAATAACTATTTCTCTAGGGCTGCAGAAAACATTTTCTTCTTTGCCTAGCCATTCAGTTAGAACTGCCTTTAAGCACACATATCCAGTGAATAAGTGCATCTGTTAACTCAAAAAATCAGCTGGGTTGTGAACATTGGTCACCATAGGACCTTGTCCTGAGTGGAAAGGCTCTTTGAATGACTTACTTTGTCACAGATTTATTTCTTGGAAGAAAACAAAATAGTTTAGATGCCAACCAGGGTGGTGGTGGAATAGAGGCAGAGAAGAAAGCTTTGAAGAGAATCCCATTCCAGAGAGCAACCAACAAAAATAACCACAGCATAGACACTTCTTACTCTGGAATCCATGAAAACAGTAGCTCTTCATGACCATAGCCTTTGTGAAATAGTAAAAATTCTTCGTAAGTGGAGACCAAAGCAAAAATTACACTGAAAATTCATCCATCTCTTCCTACCCATTTTTTCTACTTCTTCTATTTTTTTTAATTGATAAATTTTGTTTTAATACATCATGTAACACTCAAGCCTGCTCCCAATAGCATCCTAAACAATTTAGAATCTCTGAAAACAGTTCCATAAAACAACCGAAAAGAGTGATTTTGATTAAAAAGCTTATGTAATATTTTGGTCATTTTCTATTTGTTAGAAGAAAGAACAGATATATGCCTTGTAACTAGTTCCCCCCCCCAAAAAAGCACACTTAGTAATAACCCAATATTAGCTCTCAATTCACTTAACTTTACGGAATACCTAAGCCCCAAAGAGCATCAGATTACTTGAGCAGTTTCCATGAAAGGAGAAATAATCAGCTTTCATTCTGATGGAGACTTAAGCCTTCCAATCCTATGGTTCTCTTTCATGAATTCACCATGTCTTAAAGCATTTTCAAGTCCCCTCCATTATAATAAATGCTTGGTCCCACTTGGTCCCACCATAGCATGGTGTCTTCAGGGCTCTACTGAAAGCCCATTTCCTCATTCATGAAGGAGATTTCTTTGGATTGAAAGAAATCTGATAACCTTGGAACCTCACCAGGTTAACCTGAAAACAAGGATGTAATTAGTGACAACTGGAACAACCCACGGTAATGGAGAAGCCGCTCATGGTGGACATGAGCAGGTTCCAAATCTTTACAAACAAGGAATTGTGCAGAAGTGATATAAAGATTGATATCTCCAAAATGTAAAACTGGAAAGAATAAAATGACCCAGTCACAGTGAAAGTGAGGGATAACCAATGGACAGACAAGCTCTTCACTGAAGGCAACTAGGTAGCACAGTGAATAGAGTGCTGGGACTGGAGTCAGAAAGACCTGAATTCAAATCCTGCCTCAAACACTTACTAGCTTTATGACCCTGGGCAAGTCACTTAACCTACCTCTATCTCAATTTTCTCAACTTACTTCACCAGACTGTTGTAAGTATTAAATGTTTGTTTGTTTTACATTTCCTCATATAAAAAATAGTCTGTCCGTTATTGAGTCCCTTATAATTAGTCTTTGATGTGAATCTTATATTTCTCTTGGATTTTCTATGTAAAATTTTCTATTGAGTTCAGGTTTTTTTGTAACAAAGTCCTGAAAGTCTGGCAATTCATTGAATATCCTTTTAATTTTTATTCCCTTCTAAATGTATATATTGTTCTCTCTTTAACCCAGGTATGATGTGAGTAGGGTTCCCTCTAAAAATCCCTCCCTTATCTTCTTCCTCCTCCCTCTCCCTTTGGCCTTTTATTTCTTTCTGAATTTAGAAGACTTTTACGCCCTTCTCGATGTATATGTATGGTTCCCTCTTTAACCCTTTCCTGATGAGAGCAGGGTTCCTGGACTACCAGCCCTCCTCCCCCATCTAAATTCCTCTGTTATTAGTTCTTCCTCTCACATCTCATTTGTACAAGATAATTACTCTTTTTACCTTTTCCTAAATGATTACTTTTTAGAATCACATCATACTAAGATCTACCCCAATCTTTCTTTTGACCTACCCAAATGTCTAAGGTTGTTTAATCCAGGAAACATCACAAATAAAGTTCTTGGATGAGGTTGGTCTCTAAAATTGGCTCCCAAATGTGCCATGGCTCCAAGTGTCTATTTCTCTCCATATTAGTCAACACTGTAACAAAACCACCCTATTCCAACAGGTACAGATGCTCAAAAAAGGCAATCCACCAATCTGTACATAAGGATATAACAAATGTTTTTAACCATTTGGTTGAAAACTCAGGTCCTTAGGTTCAACCCAAATAAACTAAATAGGTTCAGCCCGAAGTAAACTAATAAGACTCAGGTACATTGGGCCAGTGTTAATTTTTCATAGTACGATCCAAAGTAAAAATAAATAAAATAATTCAATTTAAAAAACATTTCTTAAATGATTACCATACACCAGGCATGGTGCTGTCAAATGAGGATACAAAGACAAAAACAAAGTAGTCCCTGCCATCAAGGAGCTTACATCTTATTAGGAGAAACAATATGTACTCAGATAAATACAAAATATATACAAAATACATAGAAAATGATGGAGGTTGAATTGGAGGAGACACTAGCAACTGAAGGCATCAGGATAGGTTTCCTGTATAAGATGGCATTTGAGCTGAGCTTTAAAGGAAGATAGGGATACCAAGAGGCAGAGGTGAGGAGGAAGGACAGTCTTCCACCCAAGGGGGAATAATCCTGTGCCAAGGAACAGAGGCAGAAGATGGAATGTTGTATACAAGAAACAGCAAATAGACCAGTTTGGCAGAAACACAAATACATAAAGCTTGCTGTAAGTATTATGCTGTAAGTAAGCCTAGAAAGGTACGGATGGAGCCAGACTGCAGGGCTTTGAACATCAGAGGGGTTTGCACTTTGTCCTAGAGTTAATTGGGATCCACTAGAACTTCTTGAGCAGGGAAATGACACCAGTCTGACATGTGCTTTGGGAATATCAACTTGGCAACCGTGGGAAGGCTCCATTAGTGAGGGGAGACACTGGAATAAAGGAAACCAGTTAGAAGGTTTTTGCAATCATTGAGGAGAGAAGTGATGGAAGTAGTAGTCAGGTGAGTGGAGAGGAAAGGATAGATGCAAGATATGCAGTGTGAAATAAAATTGACAGTATTCAGCAAGATGGATCAGTGGGGATAACTGGTGTGACTATTGACACAGAGAAACAATTCCTCAGGGTAAAAGCAACTAAAGCCTCAGTGGCCTTACTCAGGGTTTTCAGAGTCTGACCCCTTATTCTGAGGCACTCAAACAAGAAAGCTGTCTTATTCCAAAAGGAAAAGAGGATGATGCCTTCTTCTGTAACTGCTCATATATACTAAAGAGACCTCTCTCTCTCTCTCTGTGTTTCTGTCTGTGTCTCTCACACACACATACACACACACACACACACACACACACACACACACACACACGCACAGTCCTCATAAACTGTGTCTCCCCTCTCCAATTCATCCTTCAGAGCTATCAAAACTAATTTTCCTTAAAAAATAGACCTAGCTACATCCCTCCAATGGCTCCCTAGTTCCTCTATGATAAAACATAACCTCTTTTTGGCATTTATTGATCTTCACAAACTGACTCCAACCTGACTTTGCAGCCTTACTAGAGATACATTATTCCCATTCATACACTCTCTGGTCCAGTTAAACTGGCCTTACTGTTCCTCAAGTTGTACTACATCTTCCACCTCCAGGCCATTGCCTAGGCTGTCTTCCAGGGCTGGAATGTGCTCCTTTCTTATAAATACCTCTTAGAATCCCATTTCCCTTAAAACTCAGTTCAAATGCCACATTTTACATGAGGCACTGATCTTCCCCCATGCTGTGAGTGCCTCCCTTTCTTCAATATTACTTCATATTTATTTTTTATATATTTTACATATTCTTTTATAAGTACATATTATCTCTCCAAATAGAATGTAAGCTCCTTGAGGGCAGATGCTATTTCATTACTGGTTTTGTATCCCCAGCACCAAGCACAGTGCCAGGTACGTAGGGAACACTTATTAAACCCTTACTGGATTGATTGACCGTGACTGGCAGGTGAAAGTTTGCCCCCTTGTTAAGATGCCTGAGCTCCCTGTGAATCCCACCATCTGTGTGTATGTTTAGAAAAGTCACAATGGGCTCCATGAATTTATCTCACTGACCCAGGAGAGTCATTTAGATTCTCATTAACATTCCCCTCTTCACAAAGGATGGTACATTTCATACTGTAGTTAGAGTGAAACTCATTGCCCCTTGCTGGGAATTAATAACCTTTAGAATTAATAACTGTCGGGTTTGAAAATCAGTTTCATTAACACCCCCTTCTACTTTATAGCTTCATCATCCCTCAATACATCTGTTGCTAGAAACTAGAATTCCAATAGTTATTTAAAAAAAAAACAGAGAGAGAGAGAGAGAGCACTTCCTTGGTTACCACTTTGAAAATGAATATCCTAACTGAAAAGAGAGACATGTGATTGCATCTGCCCCACTGTCCACAGGGAAACCCATGCTTTTTCTGGAGGGGTAGCAACAATAATAATGATTCATATTTAACACGTGGTGGTTTTGCCAAATGCTTTCTTCACAAAATTGCTGAGATATATTGCTGAGGCCCTGCTCAAGCTAAAGGAGCCGTATTCATATTCAGATATAGATTGGACTAGACGACTCCAGAAATCCTATGATTCTTAAGTACTCTTATACACTTCCTCCCCTCCGCCATTTTACAGATGAGAAAACTGTGACTTGCCCAGAGCTAGTAAACCACAGAACCAGGACCGATTCCAAATCCGGGGCATCCTCCCCACAGAGCAGAGTGATGAGCTTTTTCTTTGCCATGCCTTAGGCCTATCCCCTAATGACAGAGTATAAACTATTACCCATATGGAGGTCATAGCGTCCAGTTTCCCTGGAAATAGTGAGGCTTTATCCAGTAATTACAGTAATTGCCTGTGTATAAAGACATGTGTTTCACTGAGCTCTGTATAAGACTATTGTGAGCTATTATGTTTCATTATTATAATATATCATGTAATAGGATGGTATTCACACTTAGGTTGAACCTGTCCTTAGCCCTCATCATGATCTTTCATCCCCGACCTCTTCCATCCCCTCTATTCTGGTTTTAGCTGCCTTGTTACGCAAACTTGACTCCAAAGTCAGCAGCCAAATTGGCCTTCTTGCTGTTACTGATACATGGCTTGCGGTTCCCTATCTCTTTGCCTTGTATAGGGTGTCTCTTTTACCTAGCTATACTCCTTTTTGGTTCCCTAATTTCATTCAAATCTCAGCTTAAACACCATATCCTACATGAGGCCTTTTCTGATCTCCCCTACCCCCCAAATGCTAGTGTAGTAACTGTATTTATTTTGTGTTTATTTATATAGCACATACAGACCATTCTGCAAACCTATAAAGCGATTTTTATGTAATGTGAATTGGCTTGTAGATGTGGGAAAAAGAGTGAGGGAGTGGGGTAGGAAGGGGGCCAGGCCCTGCAGGGAGGGAGCTAACACATAGAAATTCAAGGACACTGTACGGTAGCAGCCAGAGCGTGTGACTATGACCTATGACTCCACAGAAGAATGTAAACTACTTCAAATAAATGTAAACAGAAAAAAAAGCTCCAACTGTGTCATGGGAAGACTTGCATGTCACCCATGATGTTACTGGTCCTCTTTGAAAAAGGACAAATGACACCTGTGCCCTTGAACTCCTGACCCACCATGATCTTGCTCCAACAACTTTGGTATCTTTTACTCTTCTTTTTCCTTGATTAGTCACCAAGAGCTTTGGATTTTAACCTCCACAGATATTTCTCAAATCTATGTATGCCCTATTCTCTATCCATACCATGGCATCATAGTTAAAGTCCTATTTACTATATACCTGTACATGCCCCAGAATTGCCTTGTATTTATTTTTGTATATACTTAAGTGCCTGTCTCCCCCAATATAATGTAAACCACCCTGTGGGCAGAAAGTGTCTCATTTTTGTCTCTATATCCCCAGTGCCAAGTATAGTTCCTGGCATGTTATCATCTGTTATTAAATGTTTGTTGATTGATTCACACTGAGAGACATCTTCCTTAAGCCTAAATCTATTCATGTCACTCTGCTACTCAGACTAAAATTTCAAGGTCCTTAGCCTGGCATTTAGGGTCCTCTATACCTTATAATTCTAAGTGGTACAATGAATAGAGTGCCCACCCTGGAGTCTGGAGCACCTGAATTCAAATCCAGCCTCAGACACTAGCTGTGGGACCCTGGGCAAGTCACTTAAACCCATTTGCCTCAGTTTTCTCATCTGTAAAATGATCTAGAGAAGGAAATGACAAACCACTCCAGTATCTTTGCCAAGAAAACCCCAAATCAGGTCATGGAGAGTCAGACACAACTGAAATAATTCAATAATATCTTATCGTTCTAGGTTTATTTTATCCTGATTTCTCTCATGTGCCCTATAAAGGCTTTCATATCTGAAATATTAGAGTATGTGTGGATATTACAGCACTCACAAGAGGTCACGCCTAGACAGTCACTCCAAAGTAGCCAAAGTAGGTTACCCTATGCCCCACACTTGTACAACTTGGATATTCCAATACTTTTACTTTCAATGTTTTTAATACCTGGATAGCTCTCACACAACCTACCCCACTGCCTCTGTCACCTACAGAATTCCCACCAAGCCTTTAAAACCTTACTCAAAAATCACTTCCTTCAGAAAATCTTCCTTGATCTCCGCAGTGGGTAAAGACCTCTCCTTTTCCCAGACCTTGGACTGCACATAACACTTGATGTGCCTCTCTCTTTAATCAGATGTCATTTCATATGGTTATTTGTGTATGTGCTCCTGAAGTGAAGACAGGGGCCATCTTGCATCTAAATTCTGTATTTCACCCAACCAAGTGCAATGCTTTGCATGTAGCAAGCTCTTTGTAGATGTTTGTTGAAATTAAATTAATAAAATATTATTTTGATCTTTTGTCTCACACTGAATTTGGAATGACAAGAACTGAGTTTGAATCCCACCTTTGCCATTTACTACCTTGTATGATATCAGAAACATCACTCAACTTCTCAGGGCCTCAGTTTCTTCCTTTATAAAATTAGGCCATTGGACAAGATGACTTCTAAACTCCCTTCTATTTTTAGATTTATGATCCTATAATCTTTTTTTTTAAATTAATTTATTTTGATTTATCAACAATCACTTCCATATGCTTTTGAGTTTTAAATTTTTCTCCCCCTCCCTCTCCTAGATGGCGTGCAATCTGATATAGGCTATACATATATATTCCTATTAAACACATTTTCACATTAGTGATGTTGTAGGTAAGAATTAGGACCAATAGGAGGAACCACCAGAAAGAGGAAACAAAACACAACAGAAGAAAAAAAGTAGCAAATAGTATGCTTCGATCTGCATTCAAACTCCATAGTTCATTCTTCTTTGTGGATAGCATTTTCCATCACAAGGCCTTTGGAGATGTCTTAGATCCTTGTATTGCTGGGAAGGGTTAAGTTTATCAATACTAGTCATCGCACAACATGGCTGTTATTGTGCACAATGTTCTCTTGGTTCTGCTCACTTCACTCAGCATATGATCCTATAATCTTATAATCATGAATAGTGCTTTATACTCTGTGGAATACAGCTGGCAAGGTCTGCAAGCTGAGATGGTCAATGGAAGGAAACATCTTTTATAAATGATATTGTCTGGTATTACCATCATGCTTAAATTATTATTGTTTGTAAACATATTATAAGCTACTTAGCAAGAAGAAAGGAATAATGTGCCATGAGTGCTTATTAATGATGCCAAAGGAGAAGTCACTCCGAACTTCACTGTTCTTGTCCAGTGATGGAATGGATATCTTGTATTTCACAAATTCAGGTATAATTACTTGTGTTCTTAGTACCTCCAAGCATTTGGAGAAACTCAATTCAATTCAGCAATCATTTATTAAGCTCATAGTCTGTGCTAGGCACTATGCTAGGTATTGAGGGTGCAAATAAACCAACGAAACAATCCCTTCCCTCAAGGAGCTTACATTCTACCATGCAACTCATTTAGTGATCTGGACAAGAGTGGATGAGATATGAGGTTTACCACAATTCCCTGACCTTTTGTTCCAGAAGCAGCAGGCAGTAGCCCTCAGGACATGGAAATGGAGAAAAAGTCCCTCAAGACAGAGACCAGGTTCCTCCTCCTCTCCAGTGAAAATGGTGACAGCTGCCAGATTCAACTTCATCATTTAGACACACTTGACAAGTGCAGCTTCAACTCATCTCTCCCTCTGGTGATCATTGTCCACGGATGGTCGGTATGACATTCTAATGTCTTTTCTTCCTCTCTCCATATCCCCTAGTGTTCCAACTTCACAAAGAAAGAAAATCTCTTTTTTTCAAGGAGTAGCACCATTTTGTCCCCCAAAGAAAGGTTAGGCCTTGCTTCTCAAAAGGAGATGGGAAGCCCTGGAGAAGGCAGTAGATTAAGAACTCCCAGTGAGATGCTGAAGTCCAATTAAGCAATAAGGCTGTATGGCAAGACTCATGCTAGAGATAAGCTTTCTGCTTCCTGGATCCTAGCCAGCAGATTTGGAGCAAGCAGATGAGTTAATGTGCTGAGTCCTATGAGAATTCAGAACTTGTTTCATTCCTTGGGTACCTTCCCTGACATCTAGCCAGCTTTTGAATTTTATTTTTGTAATGTACATCTCCACCTCTTAATTACTCACACTCATACTCATCCCAACACCTCCTAAAATCGCCCCACTTCTGCCTCTCCTTTCTTTACAAAAGACTTCCCCAAGTCGGTACAACTTCACCAAACTAAGTCAAATGCACTTCTCATTTAAGGGCCAAGTGTCTAAACACCAAATCAGAATTAAACTCATGACAGAACTTTATTTTTTTCTCTTTCAGCAGGAATGGGAGTCACATGAATCAAGTGAGAGTGGGAGGGAGGAAGGAGGCAACAATTGATGAATAGTAATTGTAATCAGATGGGCTGAAAGAAGATCATAAGATTTGGGAGAGCCATTCTTATAGCCCCCCAGCTTGCAATCCTCTCCTGTCCCCCAGTTTCTGGCCTGAATGTTAGAAAATATGGAAAGTATACCAAGAAGGAAAAGGGATGTAGGAAAAGAATGATGGTGCTGTGACTTGTCCCAGAGTCTGGAACCAATCAGAACCATCCCAGGAGCCAGCAAAATTATACAAATTAAGATCATAAGTACAATTATAGAATTTTAGACCTGGAAGGCATTAACTGGAGATTATCTAGTTTAACTCCATCATTGTAAAAAGAGAAAGGAAACTGAGGTCCAGAAACTTAAATGTGTTGCCCAAAGTTATACAGCTAGTTAATGGCAAAACTGGAACTGGAATGTCAAGTCAATTGAGCAAGAATTTATTAATTACCTCCTATGTGCAAAGAACTGTGCTAGACACTGAGATTACCAAAGAAAGAGAAGAAGGAAGGATGGAAGAAAGAAAGGAAGGGAGAAAAAAGGAAGGAAGGAAGGGAAGGAGGAAAAAAAGAAGGAAAGTCATCTCTGTGAAGAGCTTATGTTCCATTGGAATCCAGCATAGTGCTCTTTCCACTATATTGTGACTATACCTTGGGGGTGGGGGTGGGGAGGGCATTTTTAAGCTATTTAGAAGAATACATGCAATTATAGAGGGAAAAGTCCAGATACAGTGTTTGCACCTCTTTGGCCAGAAAAGCATCCATATGGGGATCTAAGCTCATTCTTGAGTCCACCATAATTTCCATAATGAGACCCACGTGGATCTGAACACAGATCCCATTCTCCATTTAACCTATACTAATTAAATTGCCAGAAAGACGTTTATTTTCTGCTTTCAGGGATGATTTCCTACAAAACTGGCAAGTCAACAAAACTCATTTTGGATGTGCTCAAGTTCCCATTTCTTCAACCTTTCTCCATTTTCTTGTACCCCCTTTTTTCACTGTTCAGGCCCTTCCTCAGTCACTTTCATTCTCTGTCTCCACTTCTACCCTTCCCCCTCATCAAAACCTGTTCTCAGAAGAAGGTCTAAAAGCTCATTCACCCTGAGATTTAATGATTGATAATGGCTTAATGTGTTATCTCTCTTGGGGTTATGAGCATTTTAACCTGTAACAAAGTCTTAAGCCAAGAGATTGAATCTACAATGCTAAATTTTAGGCATCAGAGACTTTATGGGCAAAGAGTTAGATTATGTCAAGGGAACCTTCCCAGCATCCCTTGAATCACAGTATGCATACAGCTGCTGGCAAGTTTGCTACCTTCAAAGTTTTTTTTCTTTGTCTTTTTAAAGCAAAAATGATTCTTCCCTACCTTTCCCAGCTCCTCCCATAGGGACTGCAGGGCCTAAAGCATTTACAATGATACTTTTCTTAAAACAAGCAACTAAAGATCAGAATCTAAATCCTCTCCTTTGGGAACTCTTCAAAAGAGGAAAAAACAGATTGGAAAGAACATTTACAATTTAGAACCATCAGTAAATGAAAAGCATTCAATTTACTCAACTACTTAAACCAATAGGATGGGTGCTCAATTATGTGAAAGGAGTGAAAAAAACATCTGGAAAAGGCAAGATGTGACCAGAGAGAGAACTGGGGGAGAATCACAAAGATGTTGGAAGAATCGAAAGCAAAGAAAACCTCAAAGAGTTGGAATTAGTTAATAAATAGAAGAGAAACCTAAGGAATGACTTCAGAATTCATAGACAGTGAATGGCCAGAGGGGCATTCTCAGCCATTCTCTGTTTTTCTTGAAACCAGAGGAAAGGTAGGAACTTCCAAAAGGTGCTACACTAGAATGAATGAATGATCAGTTAATTCATTTACTGATTCATCTATTGAGGGGGATTAGGGACTCTCCCTAAAGGACTTCTGTGTCCATGAAGGAGAACATTTTTTTTCTTTCCAGCCCTGAGTTTCTATGAATTTATTATCTTGCCCAAAAAGTTGTCTGTTATTTAATTAAAAAAAAAAGGAAAAAGGAATAGGCTGTTCTATGACAATCACAGGAAGAGGGGGAGGAGCACCTCTCTCTTAGCCAGAGTTCTCCTTAATTGACTGATCCTTCACCTGAAAGACAGTCATCTACCCAAGAGCTTGTGTGGCTTCCGAAAGGGCCAAGGAAACGTCAATGTGATGTTTGCTACCTGATAACCACAGGAGAAACACCAGGAGCAGAACAGAGGTTTGCACACAATGTTTGCTGATCTGACCAAGGCATTTGATACTGTCAGTTATGGGGGCTTGTAGAAGATCATGGCAGAATGTGGTTGCCTGGAAAAGTTCATCAGGATTGTACTCCAGTTATACAATAGCATGCTTGCATAGGTTTTGGATAATGGACAATGCTCTCACACTTTCCTAGTCACCAATGGAGTAAAGCAGGACTATGCACTTGTTCCCATGGTTTTTAGAGTGATGTGTTCAGTAATATTGTCAGAGGCCTTCAACAAGGATGAAAATGGCATCAAGATCAGCTACCCCACTGATGGTAAATTATTTAACTTGAAAAGGCTATAAGCCAAGACTAACGTGGAGGGAGAGTTGGTGCATGACTTTTTGTTCACAGGTGATGGTGTACTTAATACAGCCTCTGAGGCTGAGATGCAACAGAGTATGGATTGACTCTCTGCCACTTGTGCTAATTTTGGCCTGATAATTAACATGAAGAAAACAGAGGTTCTCTATCAGCCTGCATCACACCATCCATATATGGAACCATCATTGACTGCAAATGGAGAAATATCAAATGCTATGGATAAGTTCACTTACCTTGGCAGTATACTTTCCAGAGATATATACATAGATGATGAGGTTGACATACACATTGCCAGAGCTAGCTCAGTGTTTGGGAGACTCCAAAGGAAAGTGTAAGAGAGAGGAGGTATTATACCTACTACCAAACTGAAGGTCTACAGAGCCATTGTGCTGACCTCATTGTTGTATGCCTGTGAAACCTGGAGAGTATACCAGCACCATGCCAGGAAACTGAATTGCTGCCATTTGAATTCTTAGGAAGATTCTAAAGATTATCTGGTAAGATAAGGTACTGGACATGGATGCCCTTTCTCGAGCTGAACTGCCAAACATTCAAACTCTACCGTAGGGAGTGCAACTCCAATGGGCTGGCCATGTTATTTGAATGCCAAATACATATTCGCCAAAAATACTATTTTATGGAGAACTCAAACAAGGCAAGTGTTCACACAGAGATCAAGGCAAGTGCTCACACAGAGGTCAGAAGAAGTTATATAAGGAACTCTCAAGGTCTCTCTGAAGAACTTTGTGAGACATGAGGGACTCTGGCACAGGACCACCCAGCACGATGTGCCCACGTGAGATGTGCAGATTTAGACATCTCCCTCCCAAATAGTCTTATGAACTATTTATCTCCGCTTCCAGACCATCCTTCCACCACCATCACTCAACGATGTTTTCTTCTTAGAGGTTTACTTTATTCAGATACACCACAGATTCAGATCCTCCTGGCATTGATCTACCAGCTCTCAAGTCATTCTCGCTCCTTTCTTAAGGGGTTTAGTAGCTGGATTATAGTGTTTAACCCTCTTTACCTCAATCTTTATCCTCATACTAGGGAACTTCAACATTCATGATAATGTTCCTTCAGCCTTTGCTTCCCAGTTCATCAATCTCCTTACCTCCCCTAATAAACACTTTCACTCAATTTCCGCCACATAAACAGACAGTTAAACCTTGATCTCGCCATGAACCACAAGAATTCAGCTTTGATGATTAAGAATTCTGAATTTTTTTTATCCAACCATTCATCTTCTATAATTCCATCTTTCCTAATGCTGCACTCCTTCATCCTCACCAAGACCTCCAGCGCCTCCAAGCCTCAGTGCTCTCCTGGGCCATTACTCCTGCTCAGATTTCATTTTCCTCTTTTTTCCAGTCTTGACCCTCTACATAACAAGTTCAAATTTACTTCTTCTCTACTCTTGAATACCTTACTCCCTTGTCCTATCACCAATCATGCTTTGCCAAATGTCAACCCTAGATTACTCCTACCATCCACCTCTTCCACTCTTCTCACGTGTAGCAGAATAGAGCTGGGGGAAGTTACGCAGCTGAAAAAGACCTCAGAGCTTTAATCAATTTCAATCTGAGTCACCAATGTGACATGGTAGTCTAAATAAATAAACCTATGTATTCTCAAGTTTCCAAATCAGAGAGGTAATAATCTCACTATGCTCTGCCCTGGTCACAAGACATCTGGAAAGATATTAACAACCTGCAGCAGGCTCAGTGTAAACAGATGTTGAAATAATTGGATGCCATTTCATATGAGGATCAGTTAAAGGAAGTGGAGATTTTTAGCATGATGAAGACTTGGGACTGCATGATAGCTGCCTTCAATTTGAGAGGGGGATTAAACTTATCCTATTTGACTAGAAGGAAGAACTAGAACCAAATGAGCAGAAGTTTCAGAGAGGGAGCTCTAGGCTCTATGTAAGGAAAAGTGAAAAGGGTCTAGACCCTGTATCTAGAGCATTGTTTTCAGTTATCGGCACATATTAGAGAGGACATTGAAATTTTGTTGTTCAGTTGTTTTAGTTATGTCCTCCAACTCTTCATGACCTTATTTGGGGTTTTCTTTTTATTTATTTATTTTTATTTTTAGGCAATTGGGGTTAAGTGACTTGCCCAGGGTCACACAGCTAGTAAGTGTGAAGTGTTTAGTCTGAGGCCGGATTTGAACTCAGGTCCTCCTGATTTCAGGGCCTGTGCTGTATCCACTGTACCACCTAGCTGCCCCTATTTGGGGTTTTCTTGGCAAAGACACTGGAGTGGTTTGCCTTTTCTTCTCCAGCTCATTTTCCAGATGAGGAAACTGAGGCAAATGGGGTTAAGTGACTTGCCCAGGGTATTACAGCTGGTAAATGTCTGAGGCTGGATTTGAACTGAGGTCCTCCTGACTCCAGGTCCAGTGCTCTATCCACTGTGCCACCTCACTTCCTGGGTATTAAAAAGCTACCTTATATCCAGAAGACACTAAGGATGATAAAAGAACTTGAAACTACATCAAATGTTGATTAGTTGAATATGCTGAAGATATTAAGCCTAGAGAAAAGATGATTTATTGAACACACAATAGTATCTTCAAATATTTGAAGTTTTCTATAGGGAAGAGGGAATATATATGTTTGGCTTGGTGTCAAACATCAGAAATAAGAGGAATATTTAGAAATCACAGAGAAACAGATTGCTGTAGGGAAGATCTTAACAAAGGGGTTCTTAACCTGAGGGTCCATAGACAACCCCCCAATGGGTCTGTGGATAGGTTTTAGAAGATCTAAAAGATCTAAAACTAGGGAGCTTGTTTTGGATGAAACAAAATTACATCTTCATTTTCACTAACCTCTAACTGAAATTTAGCATTTCCTTTAATTATTTAAAATATTATTCTGAGGAGGGATCTATAGGCTGCCAAAGGATAGATTGTTGTGACACACACAAAAAATTAAGAATGCCTATCTGGACAATTAGAGCTGTCAGGGAAAGACACACACACATACACACATATGTATATTTGTAGGTGTGTGTGTATATATATATATATATATATATATATAATTATAACATCATTATTTGTAATACAGAAGTCTAGAAAAAAAATACAGGCCCAATGATTGGGGAAATGGCTGAACAAATTGTAGTATATGAATGTAATGAAATATTATGCTTTATGCTATCATGTCATTAAGGAATGACAAAATATGAATAATTCAAAGAAATATGGAAAGTTGTGCATGCAATGATGCAAAGTGAAAAAAGCTGAGCCAAAAGAACAATATACACAATAGCTACAATCATGTCAAGAAAAACAACTCTAAGCACAAAACTCAGGTAAAATATAATGGCCAATGTCGGTATTAATTTATTAAGATTTATTAAGATTAATTTGCTATTTAATTTATTAAGATTAAGCTGCTGGGTTGTCAAACTATCAATTGCTATCATGTACTAAGTAGTTCTCCTTAACTGCCTTCATACTTTATAGAGAGGGTTGTTTAGAGATTTATTGAAAGGTAGCTATTGCATCAACACAACAAAATTTTTTTTTTTTGAGGCAAACTGGATTAAGGAACTTGCCCAGAGTCACACAGCCAGCAAGTGTCTGAGGCTGGATTTGAACTCGGGTCCTCCTGACTTTAGGCCTGGTCATCTATCTACTGCACCACTTAGCAGGCCCCTCCTCCCTAATTTTTTTTTTTTAAATAGCTAGAGTTGTCTAAAAGTAAAATGGGTTGCCTTTGGTAATGACTTCCTCATCTTTGGAGGTCTTTAAGCAAAGGCCGCATGATCATTGCTGAGAATTTTCATAGAATCTCCTACCAATATATAATTTGGGGCCTTACCTACAAAGACACAAAATAATAATAAATAATAATAAATAATAATAATAATAATTATGCAGCCTCTCCCTGAAGGCCACTACTGATGGGAGATACTACCTCATGAAGCAGCCTGTCTCATTTTCATACACTTCTTATAAAAAGTTTTTCCTTTTATTGAATCAAAATTTATTCTCTGTAACTTCAGCCTAATAGTCCTCATTCTGTTGTGAAGAGGATTTTTGCTGAAGGTATGTTTTAACTAGGTGACCTCTAAGGTCCCTTGCAACTCTGAGATTCTATGATTCATTGATGTACTGAGCTCCTATTTTGTGTAAGACACATACTGAGTGCCCTGTGGGATACAAAGGCTTACAAAGCAAGGCCCTTGACCTTAACAAACACAGCAAACATAAATAATGATAGCCCAAGGCAGAATGCAAAAAGTGCCAAAGAGGAAGAGAACATTTTCACCTAGGGAGGTCAAGGAAGACTTCAAGAAAAGGTGACATCTGAGCTGAGTTTTGAATGATAGCTAGGATTTCAGTATCTATTATATCTAGAACACTACATTGCAGTAAGTTTAATGGAGATTTCCAAAGATGGAGATATTTTACTTCCCCTTAGGAAGAAAAAGATTAATCATATATTAGTAGGAAAGAAAAAGACAGTGGTAAAGAAGGAAGAGAAAGAAAGTGAACCCAATGAAGAGGCTTACTTTGCTCAGTTTCTCCCTCCCACAGGTGGATGGCATGTTAGAGAAATGGATTTGGAAAATGGCAGCTGCACTCCAGTCTCAGAAATCCAACCAAGTGAATGTGATCGTGGCTGACTGGATTGCCTTGGCATATCAGCACTATGCTATTGCTGTCCGAAATACCCGACGTGTTGGCCAGGAAATTGCAGATTTCCTGGAGTGGCTGGAGGTAAGAACTTTAACCTCCTCTTCTATTCCTTCCTTTTCATTACCAACTCCAGGAATCTGAGTTAATTTAGTTTACTTTAATTTACTTAATTTAATCTAATTTACTTAAAGGAGAAGACAGAGAACAAAGAGCCATTTAGCAATTGTTCCTGTCCCTCATTGGTTTAGACCAAGGGTGGGGAGCCTGTGGCCTCAAGGCCACATGTGGCCCTCTAGTTCCTTCAGTGTGGCCCTTTGACTGAATCCAAACTTCACAGAACAAATCTCCTTAATAAAAGGATTTGTTCTGTAAAACTTGGACTCAGTCAAAAGACCGCACCCAAGGACCTAGAAGGCCACATGTGGCCTCAAGGTGGCAGGTTCCCCTCCCCTGGTTTAGTCATTTACCATTTGTTAAGATGTGTCTCATCCATGAGATCCTCAGAGAAGTGATTCCTATAAACATTTAAATTGCTTCATAAATACTGAATTCAGCAAGAATAAAATAGAAAAGGGCATTCAGAACAAGACTCTACATCAGATACCCTGTAAATGCTAAATAGCATAAAATTCAGGATAAAATTATGTCTGCTTGTATCCTTATCCCTCTACATTGTAAGAGAAAAAATACTGGTATGCATTCTATTAGTGATGTGAAATATGGTCCACCTAACCAGCTTTCTGCCATTCAGAGTGATGGTCCCTGCCTTATTATTAATAAGTCTATGGGGCATTTAACTTAAGGTAATATCATATGTTCCTATAGGTGCAAAATTTGAGCTACTTGAAAATTCTTTAGGAGAAATGCCCTTAAAGACCTCAAGATATTACTGTTACTCTTTGAAAGTGGACAACCTTTTAGTCTGTAAACTGTGATGTCATACTCCTCACTTTCCAGAGCAGAAAGTTAGTAGTTTTCTCTTTTGAAAATGAGGGTTTCTACCAGGCAGGTTGACAGACACTTGCAATCTCTGCTTCCAGGGAGCTGAGGCTGGCAGATCTCTCAAGGAAGGGAGTTTTGAGTAACTATAGACTAAGCTGATTGGGTATCCACATTAAGTTTAGCATTAGGTCAAAACTCCTGTGCCAGTTAGGGGGGATCAGGCCCATAACCCCTAAATTTCCAGCCTAGGTGAGATATGAAGATCAAAAAGGAAGGAAGGAAGGAGGGAAAGAGAGAAGGAGAAAGAGGAGGAAGGATTTCAAGAACACTAGTATTTTCAAATTTTAAGTAGGCATTAAAATGTATTTTATAGCAAGTTATTTTCAATATTTACTTTTTTAAAAATCTAGAGGGTCATAATAGCAGTTTGAGTGCATAAACTATATATTTGCTTACCAGAGACAATGACAAACATGTCTTCCACTTTTATAATTATAATAAACACATTAGCATGTGTGTACCCTGATCATGTGGTATATTTCCATAAAGTTAATGAGCCCCTATCTCCTTCCTGTATCTCTTTCTTCCCATTGCTCTTCACTTATACATGTATATCTTCATATTTATTCCATGTTGTATCTTTCCCTCTATAGTCTCTTCCCCTTTTGTTCCCTTAATTGGCCATAATATAGACATGAAGTATATTTTTACATATTTTATTAGTGCCTTTTACTTTTTAAATTACCTTTATTTCTTGATATTACTACCCCATCCAAAAAAAAAATCTCCCTTTTAACAAAGTAAAACAATTAAGCACCAACTAGCTAATATTGTAGCCACATCTGATAGCAACAAATGAAGTGTATTTCTAATTATGTGTTTTATTTACTGAATAGAGGTATTTATTCCCTGTTCTTAATTTAAAAAGCAGATGAGCAAAGAAGTT
The DNA here is from genome assembly GCF_900497805.2 of Vombatus ursinus. Classification (NCBI taxonomy): domain Eukaryota; kingdom Metazoa; phylum Chordata; class Mammalia; order Diprotodontia; family Vombatidae; genus Vombatus; species Vombatus ursinus. The sequence goes on along the minus strand of NW_020948983.1, from coordinate 64,882,858 downwards.
TATGTTTCTCTCACTAAAGAAAATCTAAATTTTTTTAAAACTTAGATTACCCTTGATTGATTTTTTTCTTATATGTTAAAGGTCCTTAGGGGGAAGAAAAGGCTTTCAGTCCCTGAATTAGGTTTTTCAGGATGAATGCATTTCTTTCTCTTTTTTTTCCAGGATTGCCACTGAAATAGAAGTCTGATAGCAAAAGTCAACATTCCATCCTTGCTCTAGTTGGTGGAATTTTCAGTAAGCTTGAGAGTCTCCTCAAAAAGACCAAAAAGATTTTAAATGAAATCATGACCTTCTACCTGAAAGAGACTAGCTGGAATAATTCTTTCCAATGAGAATGACCAGATTTCACTGTGAGGCAGACTTCAGGACTCTTTTCATCATCTGGGCTTCTAATCTCAGAGTGGGAAAGGTCCTCAGAGAATACTCAGTCTAATCCACACTTGAACAATAACCACCTCTACAGTAACTCTAAGAAGTGGCTTTCCATCCTTTGTCTGGATGGCTTTTAAGAGGGAGAACCCACGACCTTACATTATATTTTTTACTAACACATCCTTTGGGAGTTTTTCTTTATGCCAAGCCTAACATCACCTCCTTGCAGCTTCTAATCATTGCCTGTAGATCTGCCCTCTGGGACTAAGCAGAGCAAATTAAATCCTTTTGACAACCAGACAATTAGATGGGCTAAATTACATTTCTAGAAAATCACCCTTCCTATTCCCATGAAAGTCTTGGGGTTTGGGTACGAAGTGTGAGGAGGCAGTCCACCTCCCGTTTGTCTCTTTTGGAAGTTTTGTCAAAATATTTCTAAAGCACTCGACCCACTTGAGAAGTTGAGGGTGTAATGTGAGGGTGGGAAATGAGTCCACAGGCAAACTATCCTGAACCCAGGGAAGGTGCAACAACCACCAGCTAATATAGTCTGAAACCTGATTGGTCCCATATGGTAGGCACAGCGGTTGATCTACCTCCCTCATTAGGTGAACTGGTCTAAGAACAACCAAATCTAAGTTGTCCAGTCCACCTGCATGACAGTCCTCTCCATTGTCAGATAGTTCTCCTGGGTTAATTTGTTATGTTTAAAAAAAATCAAAAATTCCACCTTTAATAGCACTGAGAGATGTTACAACCAACATCAATAAAAGAATTTGTGATCAGATATACAAAGTCAACAGCTTTAGATTCCATGGCAAATCGTTAAGTCCCCTAGTCATCCTGAATCTGAAAAGGGAATGGGAAAGAGCAGAGAAAACAGAGAAAACCAATCTACATCTGTTTCAACTATTCATGTATGATTTCAGCTGACAGGATCACATCTGAAGCACCTACCTACCAATGACAATTTAATTAAATTAATCAATATGTATTAAACATCTTCTCTATGCACATTACTGGGCTGGATGCCAGGAAGTATAAAAAAATGAAAAAAAAAGAATTCCTGCCCTTGTGGAGCTGACAATCTAATAATGAATACATTTTAAAAACATTTATTAAATACTATATGCAAAGCACTGTGCTAAGTTCTGGGGATACAAATAGAAAAGTAAGGTAGTAAGAGGCATGTTTTCATCTTTAATGTAATGGTAGACATCTGGTGGTATCCTTCTATGATGTTGAGGTCCATCGGAAGGAGATTCATTAAATCAGAAATCATTTATTAAACACTTACTGTGTGCCAGGTACAGTGCTAAATGTTGGAGATATAAACACAAAAGTGACATAGTTCCTGCCTTCAAACAGCTTACATGGGTTTGACACCTTAACAATCCTGAGTGTTTTCCCCTTGGGGTGGGGCAGAGCAGGGTGCTTGGTTTTTGTGTTATTCTTTTATCTTATTTTTGTTATTATTGTTTATTTGTCTTACCCCCTCCCCCTTTTCTTTTGTTAGAGGCAATCTTTATTTTACCCCTTATAAAATGGAAAATACATAAAAATTACACAGTAGCCTATAAATGATATGAACAATTATCTCTCTTCAGTGCATCCCATCTTCCCATCAGGGCCCTATATGGTGTTGTGGAGAAAACCATGTAGGATATAAAGACCCAAGCCCCTCACTGTCTGGGTAATTGGAGTTTAAAAGAAAATTTTCCCTGAATGTTCTTTGTCTATCTGGAACTACTGTAGTGACTTCTGTAGGAGAAAGAACACTTCAGGAAAAAAATCAAAGACATATGTCCAGTATTCCTGAACACCCTCTTTCCTTTCCTCTTCCATGCTGAAAAAGGATTGGGGTGAAAGAAAGCAGAAGATCTGAGCCAATAATTTCAAAGACTGAAGGGAACAGGGCAAGTCTTGAGCTGAGAGAGGAAGTGTCAACAAGGTCATCTATCTTATTTCAGTTTGGCTTGTGAGAGCCATTTGAACTCAAACCTAAACAATCCTGCAGTCTACCTGGGGGCAATTCAGACACACCATGGAGAGTTCCCATCACACCGTGGACCATTCTGAGCACTGCTTTTCTCATGCTTAAAGCAAGCCACTACTGTCTTCCAGGAGGCGGTTCAATTTTCCAGAAGCAATGTTCATCTAATTGGGTACAGCCTTGGAGCTCATGTCTCAGGATTTGCTGGCAGCTATATTAATGGTACAAACAAGATTGGAAGAATTACAGGTAAAAATGACTCGTAACTAATAATATCTGAAAACCCAGTTTCCTTTCTTCTTCATTCCTGCACTGAAGTTTTAAAGTACAGACCAACTTTTCCATCAGCATGGTAATTAAAGTTCCTTTGCTTCCTCTACTCTCTGGCAGATCACCACAGGACGAGTTGCAGTGATAATTCCGATGTTACCACTGACATAGCTTCTCCTTTTAAGCGTCTCTCAGTGCAAATTATAAACCTAATTCATATCATCTCCCTTCCAATTAATGTTTTTGGTAGATGTACCAAACAGTGTCTAAAATGAAACTATCAGTATGTTTTTTTGTAGCAAGAGGGAGGGAGGGAGGGAAGGAGGAAAGTAGAAAGGGGGAGGGGGTGGGGAAGTTCTATTCTCCTAGTTTGTTATACTATCTGTGCCAATTCTGTACCTCAGCTTCTTCACCTGTAAAACAAAACTCCTTCTGGAGCACATTTTTTGAGAACCCCAGGAAAAAGATACTAAAATATATATCTTGTTCCTGCTATTTCAATTCAGTTCAATTAGCATTCCTTAAGCACCTACTGTGTCCCAGGTTTTGTGTTAGATGGCAGAGATACATAGTTTTACAGTTAAAATTGGGGTAAACTGAGGCACAAAGTTCCAAGCACAATCAATTTATTAGTAAAGCACAAATTTACCAATTGATGGGACCTCAGCTTCCTTAGCAAAGCTAAGACCCTGAATAAAGGAGACAACTCTCTTTTATAGTTTTGGAGAGTACAGAACAAAGAACAGGTCTTTGTAAACAAGGAACAAGTTATGACTGGTTAAAAGAGCCCAACATCATGAATGGTGAAATTAATATGATTGGTTACAGAGCTGAGGTGTGGGGGACAATATGATTGGTTGGAAATTGGGAATGAGGGGCTAGCAACAACCCCATCCTCCTCTCCTGGGACTAAGAAATGTTCATTGTTTGAGTCCACTTGCAAGGTTAGAGGTAGTGGACCAGATTTCTTTGTGTAGCAAACCAGACATCCTTCAAGGGTAACAGATTTCCTTGACACAACAATGGAACAGTGATTAACAAGAGAACTGGATTTCTAAACTTAACTCATTACCGAACAGCTGAACTTCTGAACTAAGTCCAGAGACAAAGAACCATGACTTAGGCAGTTACAGGACAAAATCAATTAATTGTAAATAGGATCAATAAAAAAAGACACAGAACCAATTTAATCATTTTGACAAACAAAAATGAAGAGTCTATGCTCAAGTAGTTACAGTCTGCTACAGGGAAACAATGGGCACTAAGATAAGTAAATACAATATATTTTCTAAGGAAATTTTGGTGGGAGGGAGATGTACTAACAAAGGGGAATCAGGGATAAGCAAAAGCTACAGAAATCTAGAAGGTGGCACATCTCAACAATTCTCTCCTCATTTAGGGGTATTTTTTTTTAATTAAGCTGCCTAACCCTGTTATCTCTAAATGCAAATGCCAAAAAAGAAAGCTGCTCAGCATTTTGCTGGTGGTGAACAGACATCAATTATTCCATGTTACTCCCTTGTTTAATCTTCAGTGGTTCCCTACTAGTTTGTTTTGTTGGGGGGGGGGGGTTGTTGTTTTTTACAGTTAGCTGTGCCTATAGGGACCTGGGGCATTGCTGGGCTTGAAACTGGCACAGATGCTAGCATCATGGCTCGTGGTTTAGGCCCAGAGTGTTTCAAGGTCAGCCCAGACTTCTAAGTGTTCACAAGACTTCAAGTCTAGGTTACAACCTCCCTCGTTAGGATCCTGGAAGAAGTCAGTCTACAATGGCATGAGAAATGCAATATGCTTCTGTACCTACCAGCCAAGCGTCTCAGAATCTAGGTCCATGAATGGGCCTAAGTTCTGGTCTGTGCTCCATGACATCACCTCTCCCTTTCTTGATTTTATTCACATTTTTCATTTGTAAACATGCAGAATATTGACCACTAGAGCATGATAAAGACCATTTAAAGAAATTATTGGACTGATGGAACCAGGGAAAAGAGTGAAAACAGGAAACTGTTCATTCGCAACCACGGTTGCTAGAAAATAGACACTCCCTATTCCTGAGTGTGGGTTAAAAGTCAAGCTCTATCTGGGACTTCAAAGAGGATTCCAAAGGGAGGGAAAGGAAAACACCACTGATTTGAGTCAGCTACAGGGTGTGCTGCTTATTAAAAACAAACATACATATCAGAGGGAGAACCAGTAGCCTTGAGCGTGCTTGTTTGCTTTCAGTCAGACAACAATGTTCCCAGGTTTGTTCTAAAAGTTCCAATAATACAGCAGCTATCTGGACTTATTTTGGAGTAAAGACCCTGGTTTAGTGGAAATTCTGCTTTGTAAGAATGTATTTTCTTTATTTTTTAAAAAATGATTTTATTATTCCCAAATTAAAAGAATAGTGGCAACTGAAGGAACATCTTCCAGGCCTTGTATCTGGGGTCTGTCAATCAACTAACACATTTTTAGTTAGCCCGTACCCTGACCCTCCAACTTCTTAGTCTCCCAACATTTTATGACCCTATTTGGGGTTTTCTTGACAAAGATACTGGAGTGGTTTGCCATTTCCTTGTCCGGCTCATTGTACAGATGAAGAAACTGAGGCAAATAGGGCTAAGTGACTTGCCTGGGGTCACACAGCTAGTAAGTGTCTGAGGCCAGATTTGAACTCAGGAAGATGAGTCTTCCTGACTCCAGGTCCAGCACTCTATCCACTGCACCACCTAGCTGCCCTTCCAGTCTCCCAGATTTGTAATCTCAGCCTTATCCTGAACTGCTCATTCTCCCTCACCCCACATATCTAATCAGTTGGTAAATCTTACTTGGCTACCTTCACAACATCTCTTGCATCTAAGCCTTTACATTCATATAAGTACTACCCTAATTCAGGTCCTCATCACCTATCACCTTGACTATTGCAACATCCTCCTAATTGGTCTCTCTGGCTCAAGTCACTTACCACTCCAGTCCATCCTACATACTTCTACCGAAGTAATTTTCCTTAACTGCATATCTGTCCATGTGACTGCATCAACTTTAGTGACTTCCTCTTGCTTCTAAGATAAAATCCAAACTCCTCTGTTTGTTTTTTAACGCCCTATACTCCCTGACCCCAGCCTATCTTTCCAGCCTCACTGGATATTACTTGCTTCAAATATGTTCTAACTGTGTGACCCTGGGCAAGTCACTTAACGTTGGTCTGCCTCAGTCTCCTTAACTCTAAAATGGGGATCATAATAGCACCTACCTCAAAAGGTTGTTGTGGGGGCTAAATGAGATCTATAAAGCTCTCAGCCCAATGGCTGACACATAACAGACACTTAAATTCTTGTTACTCTTCCCTTCTTTCCATACTTTGCAGTCTGGAAAAATTTGGCTTTCCTTTTTGCTCTTCACACTTGATAGTTCATTCTCATCTCTGCCTTTGCATTGGCCATCCCTCATGCCTAAAATACACTCTCTCTTTATGCCTCTTAGATTCCTCTTCCTTTAAGACTTAGCTCAAGAGCCATCTTCGGCATTGAAGTCTTTCTTGACTCCATCCCCACTTGCTAGTGCCCATCCTCTCAAACTACTTTGTATTTAACTACTGTGTGTATATGCATATGGGTGTGTGTGTGTGTATGTGTGTGTGTATATATATATATATATATACACACACACACACACATATATATATATATACACACATGTTCACTTTATACATATTCATATGTGTACTTGTTGTCTTTCCCCATTAGAATGGAAGCTCCTTGTGAATACTGATTGTCTTATTCCTTGTATTTATTTGTATTACCAGCACCTGGCACAGTGCCTGGTACTTAGTAGGTGCTTAATAAATACAGGTTGATTGATGATCTGAACTTGGTGATGTGGACTCTAAATCTAACGCCAACTCACAGGTATAGTTCTGAGCCTCAGTTTCCTGTTCTTTAAAATAAAAATGAGGATAATACTTGTACTACCTACACCCCTCCCTTTAAACCACCCCCCCAAGAACTGTGATGAGGAAATTATAAATTGTAAAGGGCTTGATTTGATTGAGATATGAATGGGATGGGATCCCATATTGTAAAATTGTAAAGGGCTTATTATGAATGGGATCTATTATTATATGGTTCTCATCTTTTTTGATGGGGTTTAGATATAAAAAGTCTGAGGACAAGTGTCAATACTATGGGTTTTATATTTACTGTTCTGTGGGCTATTGTATAGGTGGATGAAATGCCTGCTCTTTGCAGCTGAATAAGAGTACTAGAATGTAAGTTCATCTTTTATAGACTTGCCAAAAAACATCTTTATCATCATCTTTATTGCTAATTACAACTAAGGGCAAAGTGGAAGACCTAACAGCTAATGGCAAAATGCAGGCGAACAATATTGTGCCAATCTTGCTTTAATCATGGGCAAAAAACATTTGTAATGATCTCATTAGCGTCCCTCAAGTGGCTTTGAAAGTACCAGAAATTGGTTTTCCTAAGTAGACTAAGCTTTCCCCCTACAATTTTGTTTATGCTTTCTAAAACATCTTTTTTTCCTAGACAATTTTAAAGACAGATGTCAACCCAAACTACATCTGGATTATTGCACCATCAATTCTAAATTACTTTATTTCTAATTACTGAGGGTCTAATACGTAAGGCCATGACATTATTATAATGAGAAAAGCCTAATATTTGTCTTCTCTCTGTCCCCTCTTGCACAGGGATCCCCGTGGTGTTGGAATATCTCAAAGCTTGAAAGCAAAATTCATTCTCTTATTTTCTTGTACTTTTTTTTATCAGGGCTAGATCCGGCTGGTCCCTTGTTTGAGGGGACATCCCCCACTGAACGCCTGTCACCAGATGATGCTGATTTTGTGGATGCTATTCACACATTCACCCAGGAGCACATGGGGCTGAGTGTGGGGATCAAACAGCCAGTGGCACATTATGACTTCTACCCCAATGGAGGCACCTTCCAGCCCGGATGCCATTTCTTGCTTATGTACAGACACATCGCACAGCATGGCTTCCATGGTGAGAAAGGAAAGATTAGCCAAGAACTATGGCCAGTAGGTGTTCTTCCCTTAGGCCTTCTAGCAGTAGAATTTCCCAAAAGTTAAAAACTAACCCTATGTAAGCTACAAAATCACAACAGAGCAGTGACATGAAATGCTCTTTGCCTGGATGGTTTGAAAAGGTGATCACAATCATGTTTGGACTAATCATGTTACCTAAGTCACATTCTTCTCCTTTATAAAATGAAAGGGTTGGCACAAAATAACCTCTAAGGTCACTTCAAGTTCTATGTTTTAGAAGGCAGCATAAAATAGCATAGCAAGGTCAAACTCGTATAGAAATGGGAGGCATTAAACCATACATAAGGATCCTTGCGGGCTGCATATTAACTTAGAAAACTACATATTAACATTAGCTATGTTCTATTGCAATTTTATTTATTTTGTTAAATATTTCCCAGTTACATTTTAGTCTGGGTTAGGCTATGATGGAAAGTGTTGTGGACCACAAGGGAGACATATGTTTGACTTCTCTGGTGTGGTGGATGGAATGCTATACTTAGAGTCAGGAAGACTTGGGTTGAATCCTACCTCAGATTCTTACTAGCACTGTGACTCTGGACAAATCATTAAACCTCTTGGAACCTCTGTTTCCTCATCTGGAAAATGGGAATAATAATAGAAACCTCTTTCACAGGGTTGTTATAAGGATCAAATGAGACGATACAAATACATATGTCTATAAACACACTCTGAAAACTTTAAAATACTATATAAATGTAAGCCATTATTATTTTAAAAGTACAATCTAATTCTACCCTTAGAAAATATTGTTTGTTAAATTGTTCATTTGGGGATATTTTTCCCTCTATTTTCTTCATCTCCACCTTTTGAGGAGCCCTAGATTTAGCTAGATGCAAAATGATGTAAGGAAGGTCTACCACCCTGTGAAATCATCCTTTGCAGTTTCTGATGCACAGCTATGTAATGTAATTCAATTCAATTCAATAAATACTGATTAAGCTTCTACTATATGCAAGGCAAGAGACAGTCTTGATGTAGTGCCTAGAGAGGATGGGCTTCAGGGTCCACAAGAATCAAGTCCCAGCTTTCACATAAACTTGCGATGTGGCCCTAGGCAAATCACTTAACCTCTCCATGTCTCCAGGGAATTCTGTAAAGCTATAAAATTGCAGATCTGCATTGATGGATGGAATTTCTTCACTAAGAATTCCCTAAGTGAATTAAATTCCTGATCTACTGTAAATAGGTATGTATATCTACACATTTGTGTATATACATATATGTATATATAGCACATATATAGTACATAATATGTTTGTGGGTGTATATATACATATTCATATTCATATATATGCCCACTAGATTGTGTATATATACATACACAGTGTAAAGTCCTCAACACTACTCCCCCAGTATTTTCCTGCTTGATCATAATTTAAGCAAGAAGATAAATTACCTTGCTTCCCATTTGTGTTAATATCCTAATGTACTAGCATGCCCATTATGCTAGACCTTCACCCAGCCCAGTCATCTGACCAACAGAGAAGCATGGTGTGAGGTGGCCATTTCCACTCAAATCCTGAAACCTTGAAGGAACTGGAAAAACCTGTTTATTCATATCACAAAGAAGCACTGATTTATCTGTCCTCTTCTTTAATCAGGAGATTCTATCAGAGTCTATAAAGCAATGGTTGTAAAATATTTATTCTTTAAATATTTCTGTAGAATATGACTCAAGTAAGAATGTTTGTCAATTAATATCTATTTGGCCTATTTACATTTGACAACTTACCCAGATGCAGAGAAAGTTCTAAGGGCAAGAAAAAAGTCAACTTAATTTTTAAAAGACAAGTTAGAAAACAAAAAATGGTTAACAACTTTTTTTAACATTAACAAAAGGTTTATTTGCAAAATATAACTGCATTATATTTAGCCTTGAATTAAGACATTTTCCTTCTGAACTTGGGGAACTCCTATTTATCAAATTATAGACAGGCCAACCCCACTGCAGTGAAGCAGGAAGTCTCACTTGAACTGTGTGACAAAGACCACTGGATTTGGAGAACTTGGCTTGAACTTTGGCTCTGCTATTTATTACTTTGTGATGTAGATGAGTCACTTTACTCTGCTAGTTCTCACTTTCCTCATCTGTGAAATGATGGGGTTGGATTAGAAGACCTTTAATAATAACAATAATAATATCCACTTGGCTAAGTAAATAGAGTAGAGGATATGGAGTCAAGAAGTCAAGAAGACCTGAATTCAAATCCTGCCTCAGACACTTACCAACTGTGACCTTGGACAAGTCACTTAATTTCTTGCCTCAGTTTCATCATCTGGAAAATAGGGATAAAAATAGCACCGACTTTACAGAGTAGTTATGAGGATAAAATGAGATAATACTTGTAAAAGCACTTTACAAACCTTAAAGTTATAGATATAGATGTATAGATATGTACATGTATGTATGCACACACATATACACATATGTATATGTGTGTGTGTGTGCACCTACATATGTGTATATACATGCATATATATATATTCACATACACACAAATGCTAGCTAGTATTGTCAGTGGTGGTGGTGGTTGTGGTGGTGGTGGTGGTGGTTGTGGTGGTGGTGGTGGTGGTGGTGGTAGGAATAGGGATATCACTCTTAGCTCTAAATTATAAGTTTTTAACCTGGAATCCATGGACCCCTTTAAATGGATAGATTCTAAAATTATATCTTTAGTTTCACTAACTTCTAAAAGAAAGAGAGAGAAAGAGAGACAAAGGGGGGAGGGAGGGAGAGAGAGAAGAAAGGAAGAGAGAGGGAGGGAAGAGGAGAGAGGGACAAAAAGAGAGAGAGGGAGGGAAGAAGGAAGAGAAGGAGAGAAGAGGGAGGGGGAGAGAGAGCCAGAGAGAGAAACAAAAACAGAGAGACAGAAACAGAGAGAACTAGAAAGGATTTTATAGGCCATGTAATGAAACCACCTCTTTTTACAGATGAGAAAACTGAGGCCCAGGGGAGTAAAATAACTTGATCACAGTCACACAGATAGAAAACATCAGAGGTAGGATTTGAACCTAGGTCTTCTGAAAGTGGAGCCCTTTCTGCAGAACCACACTCTATTTCCTATACACTCTCTCTCTCTCTCTCTCTCTCTCTCTCTCTCATTCATATATATATATATATATATATATATATGGCACAGCTATACCTTCAGAACCTATTAAGCAGAGATTAGAAAAATAGATTAGTGTTATGAGTCTTGTTTTCCTCTTTCACTAAAATATTTTCATTCAGAAGGCCCAACTTGATTTCTCCCACCCTAATAGACAACGGCGGTTAATGGTTTATTAGATTATCTTTAAGGTGGTCATGTCCAGGGAGTCACTGAAGGCAGAGCAAGGAACACCTGCATTCTAAGTCAGCATCCTACCACAACATCCTCTCCCTTTCTGGCATGAAATCAACATAGGAACTGTGTGTAATGGGCAGTTGTAACTAGCATTTTTCATGCCAGAGTTAAGCTTTGCAATTTTTGCCCCAGAAAAGCAGCATGCAAAGGGCCTTCAAATTAATTTAAGACAAATTCATTTGAGGGGAAGAGACACAGAGGGCTAGAAACATCGTGGGACTATAGTCGCCACTGTGGGGGGAAAGAGAGGGGAGGTAAGTAGAGGAAGCACAATAGCTGGAGAAGAGGAAGCCACACCATCAGGGAGTTTCCAATTTTAACTAGTTATTTCTTGCTAACTAGGCTATTTCTATGCTACTGGGGGAATGTGATGTCAGCCCCCTCCTAAATGTTGGTACCCAGAGAAAAAAGCCCTGGTCACCCCACCCTGGTTGTTACCCTAGTGGCAAACAGCTTAAGGCACTCTGCTGGCATGTTTCAGGGATCACGGAGACAGTAAAATGTGCCCATGAAAGATCAGTTCACCTCTTCATCGACTCCATCCTGCACGACCACCTGCAGAGCACAGCCTACTGGTGCAGCGACATGAACACCTTCAATAAGGGTTTGTGTCTGGATTGCAAGAAAGGCCGATGTAACACCCTGGGCTACCACATTAGGAAGCAGCGGCAGCAGAAAAGCAAAAAACTCTTCTTGGTCACACAAGCACACACCCCTTTTAAAGGTAAGTGTGAAGGATCCAAATTAGTTGTAAGTCCCCCCCAAAGGATAAGACTCTGCCTCCTTCCCTTTTCCTTCTGACTCAAGTCACAGATTGTCTGCCTTTTCCAAAGGTGTTAGTAATATTCAGGCAGAAGTGGTTGGGAATCCAATAGGTTGTTTAAATATCTTTTTTGGAGGGGGGG
>NW_020948983.1:64829715-64870890 GCF_900497805.2 Vombatus ursinus | reverse complement strand
AGCATCACTTCTCTCTCAGAGTTGGAAGCCAGAAGACCAGGCTCTCTCTTGTCACCAACTTTCACCAACTCTTCTCCTCGCAAAGGCACCAAACACTGAATAATCAATATCTACCAATGAGAAGAGTTCCGCATAAATGGGCTTTTAGGCAAGGGTTATGTACACATATACTGCATGCAGATGTACAATGGTAGGTGCACAAAAGCATGGGGATCAAAAAATGTGAAATCTCGTCCCAGCTCCATAACTAACTCGGTGTGTCAACCCACTCAGGTCATTCATTCCATTCCTTTCATTCAAGTTTTCTTGAGGAGGGGAGGAGTAGGCAAAGATCATCTCCAAATTCCCTTCTAGCTCTAATGATCTTTCTTGTGAGGAAAGCAATTTGTAAACCTTAAGGAACTACATGTTAATTATATAAGCTATATAAGTTCTATAAACTATAACTACTTAAGTTATATAACTTATGACTATATAAACTTGTAACTACATAAATTATTAGTAATTTAAACGTCCCAATTCTAAAACAGCACATATTCTAGTCAATAAAGTTCTCACGGAATCATTTGTTTTTTTTTTTCTCCCAACATCCAGCTTAATACATTCAGGCTCCCTGCCAAGAGCTAAAAAAGCCCCGGTATCTCCTAGAACAAATCATGTGGGCCAACTTCTTTTTTATCAAAAAGAAGCAAACTTTGTTCTTCTAACCAAACTTCCCCCAAGGGTTTAATCAGCTGATTTTACTGGATACCTTCATCCAACCCAACATCAGCTGAGTGACAAATTACCCCAGGGTAACAAACACAATTCTGGTCCCTCTCTGGGTTGAAGAGGAGGTCAGAGGAGGAGCCATGGCATAATCTCAGACTAACTCCAGAAGGGAAAGAAAGTAGGAGGAATGTGGTACTTACATTTAGGTTAAAATCTTACAGGATGAATAATCCTACATCTGTTTGCATCAACATTTCTGCCTTATGCACAGATCTTACAAGCTCACATCTTACTGCCTTGCTGACATTTTTAGATAACTTTATCGGTGCTACGCATGGTGATGGGAAAGGTTGCAAATACCAAGTAAATTACTTTTTAAACAAAGGATCCCTTTACCTGCCTGAACTTTAACTTCCTCTCCCGATTCCATCAAGGAGCCAAGCAATTCAAGTAATCACAGCATTGCATCATGGGCATAAAATTTCTGTGTCTGAAGCAGAGTGTTTCAGACAGGGAAGGGCAGCCTTTTACAAAGAAGGACTGGCCCCTATGCTGGGGTAGCTATTCCTTAAGCATTTCATGACTGAATTTATACTCTGTGAACTATCTCATTGGAGAGCCTGCCAGCAAATGGTGAAAAAAGAGAAATTATGTAGACAAAAATGGAGAGAAAAGAGAATACATTTTTTAAGACTCTAAACATTCAAAAAAAATTTTAAGATGAGGACAGTGCAGTAATAGTGGAAAGTGTGTAGTCTTAAGAGTTAAGTTTGAGCCCCAGCTCTGCCATTTAGAAGCTGTATGATTTTGAACAGGTCACTTAACTTCTCTGCACCTCAGTTTCTTCATCTTGTAAAATGGGGCATAATAATACTTATACTACCTACCTCACAGGATTGTTGTGAAATGAAAATATTCAATAGTTGTAGACTAAAAACTGTTAGTATTTGGGAATGTATTTTGAAAGTTTCCCAAGGAAGAAAGCTTGAAGTGAGAGGCAAATAGAATGGGAGACGGTGGACAATTAGGAGAATATCTGACTGCAATATCTAAGTGCCCCCTCCATTCTTAAACAGCCACCACCCCAGGCCAGGCCCTCATTACTTCCTACCTGGACAGTTGCAATACTCTTCTAACTGATCTCCTTTTCTCCAGTCTTTCTCCACTCCAATCCATTGTCCACACAGCTGCCAAGATTATCTTCCTTTTTGGGGGGGGTGAGGCAATTGGGGTTAAGTAACTTGCCCAGGGTCACACAGCTAATGAGTGTCAAGTGTTTGGTCTGAGGTCAGATTTGAACTCAGGTCTTCCTGACTTCAGGGCTGGTGCTCTATCCACCACGTCACCTAGCTGCCCCGCAAGATTATCTTCCTAAAGCACAGGTCTGACCATGTCACTGACCTACTCAATAAATTTCCATGGTTCCCTTTTGGTTTTAGGATTAAATACAAATGCCTCCATAAGGAACTTAAAGGCCTTCACAACCTGGATCCAATCTACCTTTCCAGGGCCAGTATACATAACAATTTGTGTCTTCTTCAATCTAGTCAAAATGGCCTCCTTGAGGTTCCTCACCCATGACATTCCAGCTCATATCTCATTGAATTTGCTCTGGAATTTCCCCATGTCTACAATACATTTCCTCCTTTCCTCCGCCTCATTGAATCCCTTACTTTTGTCAAAGCTCAACTCAAACACTATCTCCCATGTGAGGCTTTTCCTAAATTATACAACTGTTAATGCTTCCTCCCCACTAAAAAATTAAATTTATTTTTATACATTTTACATATTCTTAGAGGCAATAAAGAATAAATAATTATTATAAAGAATAAAGAACAAGCCTTAAAGCCAGAAAGACCTGGGCTCAAGTCCTACCTTTGACTCCTGACAGCTGTGTGACTCTGGGCAAGTCACTGAACTTCTCAGGGTTCTAAGACTATAAGTTGAAGAGAAGATGCTGGCCAGCATTGGAAGAGGGAAGTTTCCCCATCCTGGAATTAACCTTATACCGATGAAATTACAGGGTCAGTCCTTATCCAGCTATATTTTGTATGTATTCATGGGTACATATTGTTTCCCCAAATAGAATAAGTTCCCTGAGGGCAGGGTCTGTCTCATTTTTGTCTTCATATCTCCAGTGTTTAGCACAATACCTGTCATGCATGAAGTTGGTGTCTGATAAATGCTTATTATTGATTGACTGATACTGATAATTTTTAGTAGCCACCAAGCATCCTAGGATGGTACTTATCTTTTCTTGTTCTTTACTTTCCAAGTCAGTGATAGGAAGTGGAGATATGGTGCTCTTCCTTCATCTCTTATCACTGGGTGATGGGGCCACAAATAGGTCAACATCAAGTCAGCCATCATGGTAATCAGTGGTATAACCACCAATTATAGTGACTGCTGTCATTCACTGACCTGAGTAGAAAGAAGGAAAGGGAGTACTCTCCTTCTACTCTTTCAATGTGTCCCATAACTATTTCTAGATCTCGTGAATATAAAATTCCTATAGGTAGAACAATAAAATCATCAACCTTCTCACTCTTTCAGATCACATGTCTTCAAGTATCATTAGTTGCCATATTTAACCCAGTATCACAAATGCCTAAGAATTAGTAGACATACCTCAAAATGATCTTAGGACCTTACTGCTAAGTTCCCTTTATAACACTTTTAGGGTAACACCGTTTCTACCTGTTCTGAGGTTTCAACATGACACGGAGGTCACCCTGCCTTACCAAGAAAATGCAATCTCTAGCCAGTAACACCAAACTGAAAAGACTTGGGGTACTGGCCTGGTGGTACACTTATTGTCTGAGGATCAGTCTAGTTAACTGGGAAAACATTCATCATCAGAAGGTGATGAAATTTTTGGCCATGGAGACCTATTCAATAGACAAAAATACAGAATGTCCTTCTATCCTGTATGATTCCTTATAGTTCCAAAATGACCATCACAGAGACCAATCTCCAAGCTGACTCCAACCCTGTAATGACTATGCTTCAGATCTTCTTATTTAAGCTATTCTGGAACCACCTTGCTATTATCTAGCCCAGAGTTTTCCATCTTGTTGACAAAGATAACATATCAAATGTACAGCTGAGCTCTAGGTAAATTCCAGCTAGCCTAACAATCCTGTCATAAAAAAGCAAATAAAGTCAGTCTGACATGATCTCTTCTTAATAAACTATACCGGCTCTTAGTGATCATTGCCTTCCTTTTCTAAGTACTTATAAACCATCTCTTTATTAATGAGTTCTATAATTTTTTTGAAAATCTTAAGTCAAAATTACAGGCCTAGAGTTTGAACAATCAACCCTTTATCCCTTTTTTAGAAAATTGGAACATTTGCCCTTTTCCACTTGTATTGTACTTTTCGTATTCTCCAAGATCTCTCAAAGACCACAAACTACAGTACGTCAATAATAATTCTGTCAGTATCCTGACAGAATGTAATTTTTCATGACCTTTAAACTTCATGACTTTAAACTCAGTGAGGACATTTTAATATGAGCTCTTCCTTTACCTTCAGTCTCAAGTCACTGATAACCATTTTTGTTACTCTGCCTAGTTCAAAGATCCTTCTCCTTAGAAAAGAGAAAAATAAAAAGAAATAAGTAGCTTTGCCTTTCTACAGTAATCCATTGGTATCATCATTAGCAGTGGTTCTATCCCTTTTAAAATTCCCCTCTTGCCCCCAACACAGGTTTGTGTTTTTTTAAACCTTTTTTTCCTCAGTTTTGCTACTGGTTCATTCAGTTCATTCTAGGCTTTGGCAATCCTGACACTAGTTACTAGACTAGTAATTGTTACACTTTTGCATTTACTTTTCACTACCTGCTTTGATCCCATCTTCTACACATTTCTTTTAAAAAAATCTGAGTTGTCCAATGAATTCCCTAGGCCCCTATCAGTCTCTTTAGGCAGGTCCCCCTCTTTCTTCTCAATGGAATCACAAACCCCAAAGTGATCTAAGTGTGTTACTGCTAACTTCCCTTTATGATACTTTTAGGACAACCCCATTTCTACCTATTCTGAGGCTTCACTATGACATAGAGGTCACCCTGCTTTACCAACAGAGTGCCATCTCTAGTCAGTAACACCAAACTGAAAAGACTCAGAATACTGACCTGGTAGTAGACTTAATGTCTAAGGATCAGCCTAGCTAACTGGGTTTTCAGAATTTTTTTTTTGGTGTGTTTTCAGAATTTCATTCTTGAGAATATATCATCTCTCTTGAGCCAACTTACCCTGAAGATTTTTAGGACATTAGATCCTACTTATCCTCTCTCTTTAGAGGATATCCTCTTTTTTCCTTTTGAAAAATGCTTTCCCCAAATTTCAAAGCATGTTAAACTATGCTTGGCTTTTTCTCTCCTTCTTTTTCATGAATTTCAAGACTGAATGGTCACTTCCTTTCATGGTTCACACATCTCTTTCAATGACCAGTTCATATTTGTTTAATAATACGCTCTAGAATTTTGCCAGGAACCAAAGCCAAGTTTACAGGACTACATCTTATAAAATGCACCCTATTTTCTTTCTTGGAATGAGGATACATGCCCTTCTCCAGTTTTACAGTACTTTTCTCACTCTCCATAATCTTTCAAAAATCACTGACAATGACTCAGCAATCACAGCCCTTTCAGTACTGTAGGATGTGTTGCAGACAGACCTGGTGAATCACATACAGAATACACATCAAGGTTCTTCCTGTTGCTTTCCTATCTTTAATTTTTAAAAATGAAATTATGTTTAAGGCAAGTTAAGAAAATATCACCTGTCCTGCTTTTGGTAAATTTAGAGCTCCAGAAAGTATCTGGATAGAGTAATTTCCCCAATCACTACTATGTAATGCCTCCATATCATTCATTTATTCATTCATTCAACAAGGATTAACTCCCCATGTTCCAGCCACTGCACTTCATTAGAGAAGCAAAGTAAATAAAACAATCCATAACCTCAAATAGTTTACATTCTACTAGAGAGAAAATATAAAGATAAATAAATACAAAATATAGTCAAGGATCCTAGCAAATGGGTTGATTGGGATAGGAATTTACAGAAATCCTAGGAAGGATTTACTGAGCAGAACCTCAAAGGAAGGTAGGGATTCTAAAACACATGAAGGTGAAGAGGGAGTATATAACAGGTCTGTGCTTTGTTTCCTGAAAGTGTTGCCTAAATCCTTTGTCAACATTATACACCAATGATTTTTTTAATATATATTTTGCATTTACTTATCTGGGTAGATGTATATCCTATTTGTGTCTCTGTATCCTAAGTACCTGGAACAGGGGCTCTTGCACATAGTAGGCATTTAATAAGTGCTGGCTGAATTGAAATTAAATGGCATGATTGCTTCTGTTTTTCCCTAGACTGATCTTCATCTAAATGGTTTCCGCCATGTTTCCCATCTCTGTCTGGATTTCCTCACAAGAGTATAGCTTCTTTAAAAAGTGTTACTTCAACAGTCCTTTTATCTCTTCTGTTCCTTTTGAACACTCTTCCAAAACCATATTCCTGGCATGAATCTCATCCCACCAAAACTCAATGAAACCTATGAAATCAAATGTACTTCTTTTGAAGTAAGATCTGTAGCATGCCCAGCAGAAGAGAATATGGGTTTACATGCATCTTTATATACCTAGTGTTCATAATAAAAGTACCATGAGAGGCAACACAGTAAAAGGAAATGAGCTCGAGTTGGTTTGAGGATGAGGGTTCAAATACTTCCTTTGCCACATTGGGTAAGTGACTTAGCCTTTCTGGCCCTCACTGTCCTCATCTGTAAAATGAGGGGGCTGAACTAGCCTGTAATGTCTTTTCTACCTCTAAGTCTACAATATAAGATCTCGTTCACACCGTTTACTACCTAGAGTTTATATATTTGCATATACAAACATCTGAGTTAATGAATTTTTCTCCCACTGCCTCTTTTCTTGGATATTGTCCCATATGAATTATTGATCTTATCACTTGTTATTCTCCATCTTTTGTTGTTCCTCCTTACCTTCTATGGTATTTGGTTTGGTGGATAGATTACTCAATTTCCTCTTTTCCTTTTTCAATTTAGAGCCTTCCTTCTGATTAGATTCCATTTAAATATATATTTGGGTTTCACTAAGTACACTCCATCTTTATGTCAGAATCTGGAATTCCAATATTTTAAGTCATGGTCCGGAAATTCAAATCCCATTGTTGGCCACCATCAAATTAGTCATTTGTTCACTTCCTAAGTCTACCTTTCTACTCAGAAGCTCCTACCTTTAAAAGGTAACAGTGATAAAAAAAAATGTTACCTATACCTGCCTAAGGACCTTTGTTTCTTGTCCAGCGCTTCAATGATCCTCGGCAATGCTTCACAGTTTTAATACGTTGCTATTATTTGTTCCTCAGTGAATCACCAGGAAATAATAGTGGTCTTCAGGTTTGAAAAGTCTTAGGAAGACTTCTGCCACATACAAACCCCATTAAGACAGTAGATCTCTCTATTATTATACCATATTGACAACAAGTTGTGTTGGCACCCCTTTGTAGGGGTTCATCAACCAATTATTCATTTCCTTTTTTTCTAACCACTACTGGATGACCTCTTTTGATGAGATCTGTGGATAATTCATTATGGCATAAGAAGCTGATTCCTTTTGAAAAGATGCAGTAGTTCTTCCCCCCAAATCCCTTTGTGGGAAGAGCTTTATTCCAAATTCTTAGCTTGAAATATTCAGTGGTCCTTCTTCCTCTCCTTCTCTGCGCCACATTTTTCTGTTCTCCAAACTTCTGACCCAGGCTAGGCCTTCTCTCTGTCTCTTCAGTTCCCTTTTCTTCTTTGCCTTCTTTTAAAGATTTTACATTTTTTAAAGAAGACTTTATTCTCCCCAACAATAAACAGACTAGAGATTTATTCATCCTTTTTATCTCCTCTAAGACAGAGACCAGCTTGCACTTTGTAAATAAATAATTGCTATTGGAAGAAACAGAAACAATACACATTCCCTTCAGGCTATTACAAGATTCCCTTTGCTCTCTGTACTCCCTGGAATTGAGAACTATGGTTCTCTATGATTCCTGCTGGTAGCTCCTTTGGCTAATCTGTGCAGCAGTCTTCCTGGGTGCCATGTCTGTTTGCTGCACTAGGGACTGAATTGGAGGGGACTCTTGAGTGAAACTTAAGTTATGGCAGGCTTCTCACTTTCCCCCCAGATATAACACTCCACTGCCTTGATTAGCAATTAACACTTTCTTGCTTCCTCCTAACTGAATCAGAAATGCTCTGTCTTTTAAATAGAAATGTTATTACTGGCAAGGAAGGCCCTTTCACTCAAATATAATTACCTACCTTGCTTCCCGTCTTCCTACTGGAGTTGATTCTTCTTGTGTTTCTCTAATCACTTCAATCCTTGTCTCTTCTGGTAGAAAGGCTTGATTTACTTATATTCGGCGATTTCAATGCAAAGATGAGCATAGGAGAAGATTGTGAAAATGACATTGGAGAATACAGTTTGGGGTTATGAAATGAAAGAAGCCAAAAGCTTGTAACCATATACTGTACATGAAAAATTAATTTTTATTCAAAAGAAAAGAGTTATAGGGTACTACCATGACCATCACTAATTAATATTTTTAAAATGAAATAGGTGACATCATATTGCACAAGAAATGTCTGCTTTCCAATGTGCATTGGAGGAATTTCAGAATCTGCTTCCTATGTAAAATCAGGTTATTGATGGGTTAGAGCAAATGTCAAAATCAAAAATCAAATTAGAAGAAAGGATAAAGCTAAAGAGACACTATGTGGGACAACAACAGCTCCAACCTGACCTACCTAAATGTAAACCATCTACTCTGATGAATGGACAAAAGTAAAGACTTTGATTCCATCATCATTCCATAGAGATGTTAATGAATGCCATAGCCAGGTGGCTGAAAGCCTTGGACTACCTCAGTCAGAAAACCCTTGATGTTCTTGCCAAGTAGAAAGACAGAACAGCCAAGAAACAGGAGTGGGGAACCCGTGGCCTTGAGGCCACGTGTGGCCCTCAAGGTCCTCAAGTGCAGTCCTTGGACTAAATTGAAACTTTATAGAACAAATTCTTTTATTTAGGGGATTTGTTCTGTGAAGTTTGGGTTCAGTCAAAGGGCCATATTTGAGGACCAAGAGGGTCATATGTGGCCTCGAGGCCACAGGTTCCCCATCCAGCAAGAAGATCACCAAGCCTATGTGGAAAAATGATATAGGAAATTATAAGCAATTTGCCTCACAAAATAGCAAAAATCAGTCAAGGAGAAAATGAACTAATAGAGAATTTGACATAATATCCAGGCTAGCTAAATTATCCTAAGAACATCTACCGGAATGAGTAGAACAAATAGATATGAAATAGGACAGATCTCCTTTGTTTCTATAGTCACCTACTCTGACAAGCAGCTAGAATGGTATCACAACATCTAGATTCAACCACTTCAGTTCCCAACTAAGGAAGTGGCAATGGGACTTAAGAAGATGAAGCTGGGGAAAGGTAGCTAGATCCGAGTATATCCCAGGGAAAATTTTATTGAAGGCAGAACAATTTTAAAGATATGCAGGGATTGATTTTCAAAATCTGTCAAACAAGGAGAGATTTCAAAAGAATGGAAAAATCATGAATACTAATTTCTACTAGAAAAAAAAAGATTACCAAAAAGATACCTTGCAGCTATTGAACCCATGCATCTAGTTTTTTTTCCCTTATCTCCACAAAATATTGATGAAATTCCATGCATCAAGTATATCCCAGGTGAAAACATCAGAAACAGGCATGTTGTTTGTAGACAATATTCCACAGCAGACCACACCTCAGTCACACACCAGACTGATAAACATAGAAAATATAAAATCCCACTGTATTCACTATTAATTTCAAAAAGGTATCTGACTCAGTTATACACAAATGTAGTAATAAAGCTTCTCCTTAAACAAGGTATTCTCTGCCTTTGGTAAATCATACAAGATTCTGTAACACTTAAAACCATAAAGATTACTTTGTTCAATCTTGTAACTAAGTATGATAAGTTTAATAGTTCAATGCAGCTTTGATTTTTAACATCAGATAAGGAAAAAAAAACCAATGGGACTATACGATTGCCTATGGTGTTTGCCATCATCATGGAGAATTTCATACGAGAGCCCAGATAAAAGAAGGATTCCCTATTGATAGTAAGGGATTAAATATGTTTCTATTCAGAAATGACATTTTTGTTGCACTAAGCACTTGAATGCTAAAGAACTTTCTCAATGAAAACCACTGCCATGCAAAAGAAATAGAGCTAGACATCCACATGGAAAAACAAAATGGACGAAAAGCACATATTGCCCAGACTATAACTTGAGGTTGGAAAAAAAACCAAACCAAATCATAATTATCCCTTACTTTCAAAGACCTATAATGTATCAAAAATCAAAAGCATTGATATTCACTAGTTAGTCCATCTGTACATTTATTTTGGGCAGGTACAATATACAAACAACCAGCTACAACCAGAATTTAGAAGGAAGAGATTAGACTGGAATTTCTAGGAAACTGCAGCACTTTAAGTGATTCAGTGCTATATGATGCAACCAAAAGCCTTTTTTTCCTCTGGAAATAAACCATGTGTCCAATGAATAGAGAATTGCTGAACAAATTTTAGTATAAGGAGATAGAATATTATTGGACCATAAAAAACAATAAATATAAATCATTCTGCTAATTTTGGAAAATCTTATATGAAGTGATACTCAGTGAACAAAAAAGAGCCAAAGGGGCAATGTGCACAACTAAAACAATGTAAATAAAGCTAAGAAGAAAAGGCAATAAAACACAGATCAAACATCACAGACAATGTTGGTACCAAACTACTAAAATTAAAACACACATCTTTCCTTTCTGTTATTATCAGTAAACTGCAAAAGAGCAATGTGATATTAGTTGAATTTACTCTATTCAGTGGTTTTCCTGAACTATACTAGGAGAAATAATTATCATAATTCTAATAACTAGCATTTATAATGTGCTTTGAAGTTTGCAAAGTGGGGCAACTAGGTGGCGCAGTGGATAGAGCTCCGACCTTGAAGTCAGGAGGACCTGAGTTCAAATCTGATCTCAGACACACAACACCCAACACATACTAGCTGTATGACCCAGGGCAAGTCACTTAACCCCAATTGCCTAGCAAAAAGCAAAAAAAAAAAAAAAATTTGCTAATTCATTTGATCCTCACAATAATCCTGTGAGATAGGTGCTATTATTATTCCCATTTTACAGATGAGGAAACTGAGGCAAATAAAATAACAGAATCACACAGCTAGTAATTGTCTGAGGCTGGATTTGAACTCAGGTCTTCCTGACTCCAGCAGTCTATCCACGGCATCACCTAACTGCTTATAGAATGTACTTTATGGAGAGGGGAATTGTTAGGAAGCATCCATTTTACTCCCCCCCCCAAAAAAAAAAGTATCAGTTTTTATAAATAATTTTTATTGAAATCTTCTGGGTTTTTTTTTACATCACTAAGATTTTCTCCAATGTTTCTCTCCCTCTTCTCTCTCTGAGAGGCACGCCATACAAAAACTCATAGTTTAAAGGAAAAAGGAGAAAATAGCAGCAAATCTGATCAATACATTAAAAATGTCTAAAAATATGTGCAATGTCCCACACCTGTGGATCTCTCACCTCTGCAAAGGGGTGTGATAGGGAAGTAGCAATGTTTTTCTGTAAGCTCCTTGGAGGCAGGGACTGTCTTTTGCCTCTTTTTGTATCCCCAGCACTTAGAACACATAGCCTGGCACATAGTAGGTGCTTAATAAATATTGACTGATTGGTTTTTAAAGTCTATATTTTTAACAGCAATTCTCCCAGCAAAGATGTATCACTGTGAATTATTGAACAAAATAATTACAGAAGAATTAAAATTGCAAGTGACCCAAAGGGCAAAAGGAAAGCTGTCTGGTAGGTGTAAGTAGGCAGTGGCATATACCAACAAGGGACTACATGTAAAGAAATAGTGAAAAAGAGATCACTGTGGATGTGTCTGACCAGAAAAGGAGCTGAGCTGGTCACACCATCAGAGGGGAGATCTCAAAATGTTAATGGAACCAAGGAAATCCTCTGAGACACTAGAGAGGTTCTCTGTGAATCTTTCCTTATGGAAAAAGATGATCAAGAATCAAACAAGATGAAACACTGTGTAGGGATTCCAATCTACATTTGTGGAGTAACCCATAGAAAAGAGTTCACAGGTCCATTGTGGAAACCCCAGGACTTGAAAAAATGTTTTTCTACCTCAGAATCAACTTGGCAAACAAGTATGGAAAATTTATAGTCTATATTTGTAACATTATTTTCATTTTTATCAGTCCATCCACTCTTTAAGTAGATACCCAGAAAACAAAATAGGTGAAATTAGCATTCTTTACTACTCTTCTGCATAAATCATCATTTTTTCCATAGCAGTCGTGGAAGGGACTATTTGTGAGACTAAATTAACTTTAATTGTTTCTGCCTGAGATTCTTAGTCACAATTTGTAAAAAAACAAAAAAACAAAAACAAAACACCACTGGTCCCCTGCTATGCTTCATCATCAGTTAGCATTGATGACAAAGCACCTGAACCAGGCTGTGAGGAATTTTGTAGGCAGAAGAGAAGGCACTACCCCCTGCTTCCTGAAGTATACAAATTTCATAACAGGTTTCCAATCCAATTTATATTTCTTATCCATCATTTTCAAAAGTCATCAGCACTGAATTCTTACCCTAAGTTCAAGTTCACCAGTTCATCCCCATACATCAGCAGTTACACCCATTTTAAACATCCTTGAAAAGTCCTTTGAAAGGTCCTTGATGACTCCAGAGGAAAGACTGAGGCTAGTAACTTTACACAGCCCTCCCTCACTTAAATCCAATTCACTTGCGATTCAGGGCATCATCTTCCTGAAATCATGGTCCTCTTTGAGAAAAAAGGAAAAACAACAACAATCAGGCAAAAGCATATAACTCCTCGGAGAACCCAAGTTTAAGTTCTCAATTTCGAGGCAAAGATGTAACCAAACACAATTACCAAGCATTTTCTTCCACACTTGAGAGTTTTTGTTTTCATTCAAAGACAGTGAAGGACTGAGGGAGAAAAGATTCTTTTCCACTTTCTTACCCGAACTCAGTAAACCTATACCATACAGGATTGTTCGCTACCACTAAAGTACCTCGGGGTAGAGCCTGTAGTCCCAATGAGAAATCATCTAAAACCGAAACATCAGAGAGCCAGAAGAAAGTGTGGTGAATGAAAACTATTACCTATCTGTAAATGTCTAATTGATTTCACCAATTCAGGAATGGATACCTTATATCTTCTAGCTCACAAAGATTTTGAATAGCATACTTTATAGACAAATCACTTCTGAGGATGGGAGAAGATAAGCAATGAAGTTACATAATAGATAACTTGGATAATATTAATTCCTCACATTTATATTACATATTGAAGTTTTTTACAAAGTGCCTTTTTTTTTTGAGACTGAGTCTCCCTATCTTGCCCAGACCAGAAGTGCAGTGACCACTGATTTCACTATTCACTGGGATAGAAACTTTGACCTGCCAGCTTCGCTTGAAGCCTAATGACCCCTAACTCCTGGGTTCTTACCATATTGATGCCAAACTTAGCATGCACACGTGATTAGCTTAGCCAACTATACCTCAGAATTCCAGAGCCCCAGTGAACCATCAGCCTTTGCTCCCCAGGATCAGGGATTACAGCTGGGAACCACCATGCTCAGAAGCAGCTGGGTGGTGCAGTGGATAGAGCTCTAAACCCAGAGTTAAGAATACTTGAGTTCAAACCCAGCTTCAAAAATACTTACTAGCTACGTATTCTAATAAAGGAAGATCATCACAGAAAACCAGAGAAATTCTTTTCTTCAACTAGGTGCCCCATGCTTGGCTCACTATAAACAGGATGAATGTGCAAGAGAAGCAGGAACAACAAAAAACTAGTAAAATCAACAGTTAAATGAAATGAAGCAGCTTCATCTATTACTACGCACTTCACTTTTCACTGACTTGGTGAGAACTTCTGCTTGAACATTTGTTCAAGCCCACTTCTCAGGATAATAGCTGCTTGAAATGGATTGCATTTGGATGCATTTAAAGGAATATGTAAGTTAAGAGCTTTTAACTTTTTAGATGCCTTCGTACAAGGTATAGATGGTTCTGGATATGAGGTAGCAACATTATCCTACCAGTTCTCCCATGTCTTCTTTGGGACTAGGGTTATTTTATGTTATGGGACTGTCAGCCTACCCTGAGGATTGTTATTGTTGTTTGGCCTTCATTCTCAAAGAGGACCATGACATCTGGAAGGAGATGTCATGACTTGCAAGTGAATTGGACTTAAGTGAGGCAGGGCTGTGCAAAGTCACCAGCCTCATTCTCTCATCTGGAGCCATATGGATCCAGTATCAAAATAAAGATCAGGATGACTGGAGATGGCCCCCTTCCAAAAAGGCAAAAATTCTCCAAAGAGTGTCTGAGGTCAGATTTGAACTGCTATGGAGAAGTCCCTAATTCTGAAATGGGGTAAAAGGGTTATTGCATCAGATCAGCCTCGAGAGCTAGAAGCAGGGACCTTGACCAATCAACTAAAATCTGACCTCAGACACTTATTAGCCATGTGACCTTGAGCAAGTCACTTAACCCTGTTTGCCTCAGTTTCTTCATCTATAAAACGAGCTGGGCAAGGAAATAGTAAACCCTACTCCAGCATCTCCACCAAGAAAACCCCACATGGGGTCATGAAGAGTCAGATACAATTGAAATAACTCAACAACAACTGCCATATCATCACTGACAAGTAGTTATGCAGCCTCCACTCAAAGGCCTCTGGACATAATATTTTTGATACTTCAGTGGGTCTTCAAGCTCATCATTGTGGGTTCCCCCCCATGATTAAAAACAATATCATTTTAAGCATTTTAAGATCTTTAAAGTACTTTACCTACATCATTCCATTTGAATCTAATACTTAAGCTATGAGGTAATATGATCCACATTTTATAGATGAGGAAATTAAAGCAGAACTTAAGTAACTTGCCCATAGTCATATAGATATTAAGCACAAAGAGGTGGGATTTGAATCCAGGTCAATCTTCTCCAAATCCATATCCAGAATTCTTTCCCATTGTCTCCTGAGGCAGCTCATTTTGCTTTTGGACAGCTCTAAATGTCTTTCGAAGAAAGGGGGCCAGCTGGGTCTATTGAAATCTCTTTGAAGGTGCTTAGAGAAAAAAGAGGTATACTATGAGAAGCTTAGAGTGGGGGAGAAAGCCCATGGCCTCTCATGTTCAGGATTACAGAGCTAGAGCTGGAAGGAATCTTAATCTAGTTTAACCCCTTTTCTAACAGATGACAAAACTGAGGGACAGTGAGGTTAAATGACTTGCCCCAGATCACACAGACAGTAAAGGGTTGAACTGAGATCTGAAATTCAAGTCCTGTGATTCCAAGCTTAGTGTCTTTTCCATTGTACCCTGGGTCTCCTCTGATACTGCACTAACCCATTTTTGTCACTACCTACCTGTTTCCCATAAAAATAATGAAATTCTAATTTTAGAAAGAGTCCACCAAGGGCCCAGAAAAAGACTTGGAGATAAATCTAAAAATGCCTGCAGGGTTGAGGGCAACACTGGAGAAATCCAGTGTCAAGTGACACTAGAGAAATTTATAGAGCCAGTGTAATCTCATGAACTATGTAGATGATAGGATTATTGTAAAATGAAGCTTCAAGGTCATATTTGTGGTCATCCCAGGCTTGAGAGCTCTGAAGAAAGCCCCTTTGTGCTCTTTCTCTTTGGTTAATAGCAGAGGCTTGCTATCATGTATACCTGAGAAGGACAAGAAACCAGTGTGGCCACCAGTTAGTAAAGACCTCAGGAGAGGATGCCAGTCAGCACAGTCTCACTAGACATTTCCTTAATCTCTATACATAGACAGAAAAAGCTTTCCCTTCCTCTAGACACAGATTGTAGTTATTAATTCTCATGACATTTGTATACCAGGTAAGTGAGCTATTACTGTAAACTGGATCATGCAGATTAAAAAAAAAATACTGTCCTACCTCTAACTTCTAGTTTCTTCTTCAAAGAAACCTGTTTGAAATTAATTCCATCTTAGGTCACCCACAGATTACCTGAACACAAGTTGATTTTCATTCAAAGCCCTGACCAATGATCCATTGGATGTTTGCCAAGATCGGAATATCTGGAAACGCTTTGGTCACCACAATCCACAATTCTCTCATTCCCATGATCTAAAATTTCACTTTGTGGCCAGAGGCATTTCAGTTCCAGGAATGAGTCTCCTTTATTTCAAGAAAATGCCAGCTCCAGGCAAGGAATAAGATCTCTTGCCTGCCATTTTCATGAGAGGAATTCAATATGCTGAACAAAGATCCTTTTTAAATGTCTGAAAGAGAGTTTTATCAAAACCTAAAACCCCTATCTGCTGATTCTGAGTCACTCTCAGGGAGATAGCCAGAGGTGAGGAAACACTAAGGGAAACTAAATATTCTCTTTTCATAATCCCATAACCTAGTGAGAACATTTGGCTGCCTTCTAAATAATTACTTGATCTTTTTTGTCACCTCCGCCTCCTTCAAATGGGCGTAAGGGCACAGGTACCTGGGTAGGGTCTCACATGCTCCTGGATGGTTCCCCAGTGAACCAGATCTTAAGCAGTTTAACTTCTGTACTTTAGACAAAGTATGCTTTGTTTCATCCAGGCTTGATGGACCATTTTATGTTTCTCATTTTTAGGACTCGAAATAACCTCTCTAGAGCTGAGAAGGATATCATGTTCTCATTCCTGGGATGAAAAAAGCATTCATCCTGACACATTTTTTTAAAAGTTCTCTAGTAAATGTAATGTGAGGCAAAGGGATGACAAAGGTCACACAGACATGATTTTTCTTATTCTTTAAGATAGACTGTTTAGAGCAATAAAAAAAAAATTCACTTACCACAGGAGTGATTCACTAACAAGGAAAAAAAAACACTATAAAACTAAATTTACAAAATAGATCATTCTCATTATAAAGGGATTTTTCACACACTGAAAAAATGAATTCATAACTAGGTTTCTCTAAATAATGAGATGCCTATTCCAACTAAAATTGGACTCAACCTACAAAAATTCAATATGTACCTATTTTTTCAAAAACATACCTCTTAAGGTATAGCTGCATTACTTTATATTATGTATTTGTACACTTTACATATAAACACACTTTCCTTTCAATATGGTATGTAACAAAGAAATTCATTTGCCTCTCATTTCCCACAGACCTTCAGGAGTAATTTCATTTTGGTACCATTGACCACCTGCGCCTCCCTCCCTCCCCACCATCACCACCACTCCAGGGAAAAAAAAGTTGCTCTTCAAGAGTAGTCATTGTTTGGTTTTCATTCCATCTTCTTGTGCTTGCTGTTACAGAAGAAAGGAAGAAAAACATCTCCAGCACAGTAGCATTAAACATTTATCCACTCTTAGGAACCAGACATTCAGTGGGCAGAGGATGTTACAGCAAGGCTGCAGAAGAATATATATTTTACTTGGTTAGAATTATAAAGCACTTTTACCGCAGAGAACTCTGGGCTACTACTAGATGGAGCCATTTTTAGTGCTTCCCCAAGCCAACATTCCAGAATCAAAAATAGGAACATTTGCTATTTAGTTACTTCTACATATACTTTGTCCTTTGGCAACAAAAAAGATGCCTCTGACCACATTGCTATTTATAAGTAGAATAACTATGGTTGATGAAGACATGACCTCTCTATATTAATAACATAGATCAATCGGCCAACAGGTACTTGTTGATCTCTTGTTATGGGTCTGATGCTATACTAGGTACACTGGGAAATATGGAAAAAAACCAAATATCTGCTCTTTATGTATCTTGTACATGCTTCTCCGTGGATGTATTTTCTCTTTCATTAGAATGTCAACTCCTAAGGTAGATTGGGGGAAGGGGTATTCAGAATGCATGCCATCTTGGGGTGAGGAGAGGGGAGAAGTGGGGAGAAAATTTGGAACTCAAAATCTTGTGGAAGTGAATGTTGAAAACTAAAAATTAATTAATTTTTTAAAAAAAGAATGTAAACTCCTTAGGGCAGGGACTATTTTTGCTTTTTTTTTTTTCTTTGTCCCCAGCACTTAGCACAGTGCCTGACATGGAGTAAATGCTTAACAAATGATTGACTTGACTGATTACTAAGTAGTTTAAGGAATGATTCCTCTTCTCAAGGAATCATAGGATCATAGATTTCAAGTTGGAAGGGATCTTTGAGGCCACTTAGTTCGACCCCCTCATTTTACAAATGAGGAATTGAGGTCCAGAGGAGACATAGAGCTCATCCAAGATCACTCAATTCATAAATAGAGCCAGAATTTGAACCCAAGACCTCTGACTTCAAATCCACTGCTCTTTCCACCACGTTTCCTGACCAGCATGGTATAAAAACTTATCTAATTGGGAAGACAAATGCAATATAACTATTGGCTAATTAATAATAAGAGTTAGAATTTGTTCTGCTTAAAAGTTTATAAAGCACTTTATGAATTTCTCACTTCATCCTCAGAACAACCCTGGGAGGAAAGTGCTATGCCCATTTTTACAGATGAGGAAACTGAAGTAAAAATAAGTTATTTGCCCAGGATCACACAGCTATTTAGAGTATGATGTCAGATTTGGAACTGTTCTTCCCGACTCCAAGTCCAGTGCTCCATCCACTGTGCCTCTCATAAAAAGAATGATAAGCCAAGGACTGACCCCTGGGGTACACCCATAATTAGGAAGTGGGAGGAGTGGCTCAAACTCTCAGTACCATAGGTATTATCTATGACACTGGAAACTGAAGTCAACAAAGAACCCAAGCACATTTCTTAGAGCCAGAGTAAAAGAGCGAACAGAGGGAGCAAAGTCCTTCCCTTATCAATTCAATTCATGGAATCCATGCTGTGAGTGATCTATTTTCTTCACTCTCTATACAAAGCACATAAGAATGGCTGAAGAAAATGGTTCAGGGTGGGAGGGAGCAACCAGCTCAGTCTCACCAGATTTAAAGATGCAGGCAGCCTTTCAAAAGAGGCTACCTTCACTCAAGTGTAAGGAGACAACAAGGCTTCCACATTAGGGAATCTAGACATTCTCCAAAGGCCCCTCAAGGGCACCTTCATGTTAGGCAAACTGGTCATGGCCACTCATACCCAGATTACATTAATAAAATAATCATTAGTAATCTTTAAAAGAGCAACCTCCCAGATCCAAGATGGGGCATCAGAACATATTCTCAGACACAGACCTACAGATCAAGTTGGGTCAACTTTCATCAACAGCTGACACTTTCGAAATCGCTATCTCAACGACCACTCTCCAGATATTTTCAGCCTCAAACAAATGCACACAGACAAACACTAACCCACCTTGGAACTCTACTCAGCCAGGAAAGAAAACATCCTGGACAACAAAAGGTGTTTGCAATAGATAGATCCACATAGGAGCTTTTCCAGTACTTCATCTCCTAGAGGTACCACTCTACTATAGTCCCCAGTGGGCTGGAGACGGGCCAGGTTATTTTTAACGAGCACATTCTTGTTGCTCTCTCTGCTTCCAAATGGGAAAGGAAGTGCTTCAGGTGTGGGCACGCTCTACTTTATGGGACAAGCTCCCAAGTTCTGCACTGTTCCCAAAATGTGAGTCTTTTCTGCAGCTGCCCAGAAATGAGCTGTGTATCTGACAGCACCAATTTCCCAACAACTTCTCTTGGCACCATTCTGCTATCCCTTCATCTATTTTGTCATTTTAGTATAGACTGAGTGAGCCTAATATGGTATCACTGAAAGAGTACGGGTAAACACATGGGCCAACGAATTGAGAGGGGGGTGCCAGGGATAACGATTCTATAATCAATCACAGAGAGGGAGCTGGAAGGCACTTCAGTGGTCATCTACTCTAATCCCTTTGAGCTGAGCTTTGAAGGAAAGTAGGGAGTCTAAGAGCTGGAGGTGGGCAAAAAGTACAGTTCCATGCATAAGGACCCAGCCAAAGGCATGGAGATGGGAGATGGAGTGAATCTGTTGCTGAGGAACAATAGAAAGGCCGGTTTGGGGCTCAACTATACAGTCCAGTAAAAGGAATGATGTAAAATAAGGCTGGAAAACTATATTGGGATCAGGTTGTAAGGGGCATTAAATGCTAAAAAGAAGACTCTATATGTTCCTAGAGGTAATAGGAAGCCATTGGAATTTGTTGAATAGATCAGTAGGTCTCTCAGAGAGAGACTTAAGGCAGTGAGACCAATTAGGAAACTATTACAGTAGTCCAGACATGAGGTAACATAGGCCTGAACTAGGGTGATGTCTATGTGAGTAGAGAGAAGGAAACACGTTCAAGGAATATTTTTAAAGTAAAAACAAGATTTGGAAATTAATTGCATTTGTGTTGGGGAAGAGTGAAGAGTTGAGAATGATACCCAAGATTCCATTCTAGGTGATTGGAAAGATGATGGTGTCCTTGACAGAAAGGGGAATCTGGAAGAGGAATTAGTTTTGAGGGAAAGATGAATTTTGTTTTAGATGTGTAGTTTGGGATGTCCATGGGAGGTCAAGTTTTAAATATCTAATAGGAATTGGTAATATAAGAATTACCTGAATATGAGGTGAAGAATAGTCTCTACTCCAAATAGAGCCAATGTCACTTACCCTATATTAATGACTGGAATAGATAGGAACCTCTGAAAAACTCTGGGAATCAGGAGTATGAACCTTGGCACTGATGCAGCAGTATAAAAGCAGAGTGCTTACTAGCTAGAGGTATAGGATTACTCAGTTTCCTTAATTTCTTTTAATGTTTTTATTTTATATTCACTTAACATTTAATTTTTTTTTTTTTACTAAATCACCTTTCATTGTTGATCAGTCATTTCAGTTGTATCCAACTCTTCATGACCTAATTTGGGGTTTTCTTGGCAAAGATACTGGAGCAGTTTTCCATTTCCTGCTCCAGCTCATGTGATGGATGAGGAAACTGAGGCAAACATGGTCAAGCAATTTGCCCAGAGTCACACAGCTAGTGTCTGAGGCCAAATTTGCACTCAGGAAGATGAGTTTTCTTGACTCCCTCCCTGGCACCCTATCCACTGTGCCACCTTGCTGCCCTGAGTTATTCTTTGACTGTGTTCTAAACTATCCAACAAAGAACATTCAGCACATCACCGATAAGTACGTTGTCCTAAGAGTTAACATTTAGACATTTGCTTCATAATTTAAATCATATTACTAATATTGAGAAATTGGCAGGATGGACCCCACAGATCCCATTTAAAAGAAAAAGCCTCAAAACATAGAGATCCTCATTGTACATATTTCCTGGCATATCAGTCATCTGATTCTGGAATTCATTTTCCACCAAGGAGTAATGTTAATTTAAATTCAAGCAAATATTTCAGGGCTTTCCTCTTAACCTTGTAAAATTACATAAGACCTCCATTGGAGAGGGGTCTTCTTGGATCACAGACTTAGAGCTCGAGGGGTCCTCAGAGGATATCAGTCTATCCCCCATTTTACAGATGAGAAAACTGAGGCCCAGAGACTGGAGCAATTTACTTGTTCAACATCACACTAGTGGTAAGCATCAAAGGGAAGATAAAAACCCAAGTCCTCTAACTCTAAACCAGAGTCAGCCTACTTTCCACTGTACCATGCTGTTCTGCCTTCTTTCATGCTTGTCCTCTTCAGAAATTCAGGGCCTGCTTAAGCAAATCTTACATTCACTGTTTCAAACACCTGCCACCAGTGCTATACTCACCACAGAATTATTTTCTTTCCAGTTTACCATTACCAGTTCAAGATCCAATTCGTCACACAAACTGAGAAACCCATAGAGCCAACCTTCACCATGACTCTAATTGGGACTAAACAGGACACTCACAACCTTCCCATCACTTTGTGAGTATTAGATATATTTCCACTGGATAGTAGTAAGAGGTACCAGGATTAGTAACTTTCCTTTCAAGTGTTCGTCTAGAAACAGTTCATAAAATACTATGATATTCTTGGGCAAATCTCTTAACTGCTCAGTGTCCAAGCAACTCTCTAAACTATAAGTTATAGATAAATTGTTAATCTGTATTAGAGGAAGGAGTTTCTAAATGGCGAGGTCCTCCCACCAATGAAATCACAGGTCACAACCAAAAAAGACAAAATACATCCTCTTCTCCCCAGCCCCCAACAATAAGATAGCATAGAATACAAAGAGGAAGATAGTGGGAAATAGACCACTTTAGAGTGGAAACGTGTGTTGTATTCTCTTGCATTCAGTTAAGCACTCCAATGGGAAGCTAAGCTATTCTGACCATGTCCACTTGCAGGCATAGAATCTCAGAGGAAACAGCCTTGGGATTTCTTGTCTTGCAAAAGGATAGCTATAAAATGGCAGCACTTGTCAGATAGTAAAACATAAAAAAATAGAAATTTCTAGAGAGTTCACATTGTTTACAAATAACTTGATTATACCTGGCTTTCTTTTATACACCTATAGGGTTGAAGAAATCACAGGCAATAAAACCTACTCTTTTCTCATCACACTGGATTTGGATATTGGAGAGCTTACAATGATCAACTTCACATGGAAAAAGACTGCAATGTGGGCGAATGTGTGGGCCACCTTCCACACAATAATTCCCTGGGCCACTGGACCACACCATCCACAGTTAATGATAAAGCAGATCCGAGTCAAAGCAGGAGAAACACAGAAAAAGTAGGTGAATGTGTAGTTAGAATGCTAAACTCTTGTTTTGCTTTAGAAAACACTTTAACACCTTGAAAGATGATTTTATCATTCAATCTCAAAATAACTTTCATTTTGTGGGGGAAAGTATCTAGTCCCAAACATGGTAAGTAACACAAGTACTCACTAAAATAAACTCAAAAGTTGAAAGAAAATATATTCCTCATGAACTTATTTTCATTTGAGGTTTTCTGAGAGGAAGAAAAAAAAAGAAATGTTAAAATTAGAAAATATTTGAGAACTATGAATAAAATTATGAAGATAAGGTATCTTGAAGAAAATTATCAGGATGTGGCAATTACTTAGATATGTGATATGCAAGAAAGGGAGGAAGTAGCCTGGTTTAATGGATAGAGCACTGGACCTGGAGTCTGAAAGGCCTGGATTTGAATTTTTCTTCAGGCATTTATTAGCTGTGTGATTCTGAGCAAGTCACTTAACCTGTGTCTCTATTTGTAAAATGGAAGGGTTGAATTCAATGACCTCTAATATCCCTTCCAGCTCTAACTCTGTGATCCTATGAGTCAAAGATAGGTGATTAGAAGAATGGTGGTGTAATTGAAAGAGATAGGAAAAGTCAAGAAGAGGAGTTTTGGGTGGGGATTAAAATAATAAGTTTTACTTTAGCAACATTAAACTTGAGAAGCCACCTTAATAATCAGGTGGAGCTGTCCAGTAAATAGGTGTAAATCTAGTCTGGATCTCAACAGGGATGTGATAGCTAGAAATGTATCCTGGAGAATACATATAGTGATAGTTGATGCTATGTGGAGTAGATAAGATCACTGAGAGAGAAGAAATAAGAAAAGAATGCTATAGGGGAATGCCTTTATTATTAGAGCTCAGAGGAAAAGAGCCAGTGAAAAGTGACAGGGAAGGGCAGTTAGTGACAGGAATATAATTAGGTAGTTGTGGTACCACTCAAGTCAAGAGCAAAGAGGATATTAAGGAGCAACAGGGTCCAATGCTGTTGAAAAATCAAGGGAAATCCCATCAAATATCTTTGATCTTAATAAAGTAGAAGGTGATGTGATCCACTGTGAAAGTATGAGGGTGTCTATGGCATTTGTCTAGGGATTTGAGGGGGAAAGAGGTTTAGAATAGGTGCTCTGGGGAAATGTGATAAGAAATTATGTGATAAGCAGTATGAAAGGACTTCTGAGCAATAATTAGTGTCCAGTAGAAGTTATATCAGTGAATCTTCAATCTCATGAATATAGATAACTCTTCCAAACGAAGCAGAACACAACCCGAAACCTTCTCATTGTACATGAGTCTTACTTGTGTCCTCCTATAATAGAATGTTATAACTAGAAAGCCCCCGCAGAAAGTCTGCCCAGTATGCTGGGGACCTTCTTCTACATACACCCAAATACTCCAAACACAAAAGCCTATTGGGGTTATGCTGAAGACCTCTCCCCATGTTTCTCCAGGCCAGTTAATATGAATCATCCCACTTGTATCTGTGCCTGTTAGAATGGCTCTACTGTGAACTATACTATGGTAGTGTAAGAAAAGAGCTTACCCTTCAGGAAGACGTTGACCCCCGCTTACAAACCTCTTGGTGAGGCAATATTCTGGAGAAAGTTTCTCTACTCCAAAAAGGCAATGTCATATTCCTCTAAAGGCATGAAGAAAGATTCCTGAGGAAAATAACAATATACTTAGCTCCTATAGTCTCCTCATCAGGTCCAAAGGATTCCCTTATACCAAGTCACATTTGTCATGGCAACCAAGTGCAGTCAGTCCTTCCTAGGGGATAGGTTGTTTTCTCCTAGTATGACTGCCCAGAGGTGGGGCTATCCTTTGCAGAATCTCCTCCCCCCTCCCCCACCACTGGAATTTTTTCCAAGTAAAGTTTCATCCAACTGTAGCTCTTCATGCCAACCACAAGAGAAAATGTGACCAACTTATCACTATTCTAGT
Organism: Vombatus ursinus; assembly: GCF_900497805.2. Lineage (NCBI taxonomy): Eukaryota > Metazoa > Chordata > Mammalia > Diprotodontia > Vombatidae > Vombatus > Vombatus ursinus. The sequence goes on along the minus strand of NW_020948983.1, from coordinate 64,846,397 downwards.
AACTCCATGAAGGCAGGAGCCATCTCATTTTTAGATCTGTATACTCAGTAGTTGGTATCTAATAGAGATTTAATAAATGCTTTTGGGTTGATATTCAGGACAGCAGTATTTGGGAAGAGATCATTTCCCTTTTTTAATGGACAGCACTAACTTAATCACTCTTACTAGAAGCTTCTTCCAGCTCTACCTTTTTTTTTTTCCTTTTATACTTTTGAAGCCAGATTCTGAGATTCTACCTTTTAAAAGTGATAGAAAATAGCTGGTTGCTAACTTATGAATTCTAAACTTTACTGATCCTCAAATTTTACTACAATGAACCTAACATAATAGATTTATGCCCCTGAGTCTCTTATCCAATTACATTCTGGGATTATACTTAATACTTAACCTCTTTGTATCTTAGTTTTTTCATTTATAAAATAGTGATAATAATAGCACCTACCTCACAGGGTTGTTACAAAAATCAAATGCATTAACATACATAAAATATTTAGCAAAAACTTAAAATACCATATAAATGGTAGTTATTACTAGCTATTATTTTATCTCAATGTGATACAACAATGAGTTACTAAGTACATATTATATAATCTGCCAATATATTATTTCACATTATTAATTTTTGAAAATTAAACTGAATTTCTTTTCTTATTACATTTTGCCAACCTTATTTGACATTTTGACCTCACTAGATTTGTATACCTCCCTACCCTCATACTTTCATAGTAGACAAAAATCATCATAATGATGATTTTGTGTTCAATGGTTTTGTGGAATTTTGGACAGTACTTGTGATTTCATCGGTGTAAGGAGCTCCCAGAAGGAACTTCTTCTACCAATTATGCAGATTTATATACTCTGCAACTTTTAATCTTGGAGGCAGTCTGGCAGCACTGAATGATTAATGGACTTGACTATGGTCATATAGCCAGTATGTATTGAGATGGGACTTAAATTCAGGTCTTCATGATGCTAAGCACTCTATCTACTGGGCTATGCTACCTCTAGAGTACCTTGAGTTAAAAGATGGTACAAGTTCCATTACCTGTTAATTCATCTGAAATATAACTGAGGAATCAAATGTATTTAATACACTCTGGTTGTTTTAAATGTTAGCTCTGCATTTGTTAAAAAAAAAAACAGCCTTGTTTAGACTACATAAACAACACAGTAAAATAACTTGGAGAACTCACAATCAATTATTGACTGAGTACCAACTAGGTGCTACATACATACATTGTGCTACACGTAGGACATACAGAATATGAGAAGTAAGAATCTTGTGCCGGATGGAACTTTGCACTGACATTGACAAAGTTGAGTACATCTAAAGAAAAGCGACCAGAATAGTAAAAAGTCCGAGAAATCATGTCTCATGAAGAGTGGTTGACAAATATAAAGCTGTTTTAGCCTTAAGGAAAGATTCAGAGGGAACATGATAGCTGTCTTCACATACTGAAAGGCTATTGTGTCAAAGTGGGCTTAGAGTTTTTCCTTTGTGATTTCAATGGAACAAAGTAGAAGTAGAGTGAGAATAGCAGGAAAGTCCTTAGATAAGTTGCTTTTACTTGGGTTTTGTTTTTCCCTCAAGTTATAAAAATATTTGGAAATATTATTTATAAAGTAAATACTGAACAACAGAACATGGCAATAATCTGTATCTGAAAGCTAACACTTGGTTTGCTTTATGTTTTCTGTTTAGAATGACATTTTGCTCTCAAGACATGGATGACATACAGCTTTACCGAAACCAAGAAAAAACCTTTGTGAGATGTGAAAAAGATTCAAAAACACGGAAGCAGAAATTGAGATGAGCCTTAATGAAGATCCATCATGAAGAATAAATTTACGCTTATTGATATAGTATAACTTCCCCAGTCAAAGTTTAAGAGTCATGCATAGAACATGAATAAAATTTAAATTAAATTTTTCTTAGAAGGGGAAGAGGTATTCTTCACTATAATGAATAGTGCTTTTATACCCATTATATAGATCTTCAGATATGATGATGATGTTGAGTTGTTTCAGTCGTGTCCAACTCTTCATAACCTCATTTGAGATTTTCTTGGCAAAGATACTGGAGTGGTTTTCCATTTCTTTCTCTGGCTTATTTTACAGATGAGGAAACTGAGGCAAACAGTTAAATATCTTGCCCAGGGTCACACAGCTAGTATGTGAGGCCAAATTTGAACTCAGAAAGATGAGTCTTCCTGATTCCCAGCCCAGCATTCTATTCACTGTGCCACCTAACAATTAAAAATCTCCCAATTATCTAATAATTATACACATCTGGTATGCATATGCATTTTGTTAATTTAAATGGCTAGTTCTAAAATACCTCTTTGTATTTAGTCAGATTTCCCAGATACCTTATTAATCTAACTGGTTTACTCTAAACTACTTCTCTTCAGAGAGATGGAAAGGTACTCCATAAGTTATATAAGACATAGTTCAAATTTTCCTATGATCTCCTTAGACCAAAGGGAAAAAATTGATGAATTCCAACAAATGATATTTAGCACCATCAAGGAAAAACAACAATGGTTAACTAAGTCATTTAAAAAGCAAAATTCAAGCTTATTTGAGTTCATTAGCAATAATATCCAAAATTGGGCAATTAAAGCCATTTTCATCACATGATTTCCTGTTGGATAAATATAGTTTTTGAACCTTGCTTAGTGGAGGTGGCTCTCACAAAAATTTAAAGAAACAGATCTTAAAGTATTCAATAAACTGAATTATGGTTTAGCTAATAAATCCATTAAAAACATATTTTATCTGGGTAATGGGCTACCAAATGTCTTAACAATTTGGATATTTGTTATAAATAGTTCACTGATATTAAACAGATAGCACATTAAACAATTTGACATGATATCCTCATAGACATAGCTGTTCATAGCACATCTTATTTAAATAAACTACAATGACACATATAAGTTTGTGTAAACAGGAATTTACTACCTATGACTCCAAGAGCCTATTATATCGTGTGACCCCATTTTTTTTCATCCACCAGCAAACTCCCAAGACATAGCTCGCTGACACTTCCTCCTTTTGCAGCTTCTTACTGCTATAACCTCTATTCTCTACTAGATTCTAGCCCCCTACTTGAGGGAGAAGGTGCAGCTTCTCTCCCTATCAGTTTCTCCCTTACCTTCCTGGCAAACAGCATACCACCTCTCTTTAGTTTTCCCCCTTCTTTTAAGGGTTTACTACTTTCCAAACTCTCACCAGTGGCTCTAAGAAGTTGCAGCATGTGCTGCAGCCACACCCTGACAAAACTGTCTCAGCAGATGGGCTAAACAGGTTGAGGGTAACCAACAGGCCTCAAACCCATCAGTGAGATAAGGGGATGCCTACCGCAAGCATGTGAAGACCTCCCCTGGCAGAATGGGCCAATTAGACAATTTGTTCCAACCGCCATGAAGTCAGCTGAAGCAGGTGCTGTGGAGCATCGAGAGCTTGGTCAAGCATCAAAGATGCCAAGGTCATCCACTGCATCTTCGGCCATCGCCTGTCATCCTGACTTTTATCTTGCCACTGGACTACGAGGACTCTGGAGTGAGGCTGAGGACTTCATGCCTCACCTAAATCATTTTCACACGCAAGTCAAGACATCACCATTGATGTCATTGGTCCTCTTTGAAAATGGATGAACAACAACTATGCTTTACTAGAAAACATACAGGGAAGATACAATAACAAACAAACGTAACATTTCTTTAGGGTACTCTTCCAACTTGACACTCCCACTGGAGAATTGGGTCTCCGTAGGATGGTTTTCAACGTTCCCGAGATAATCCTGTGGGTTTCTATTCCTACTACTGCAACTGACAATTCCCCACAGCTGTGCTTCCCATTAACAGTCTGCCAATAGACTTAATTAGCTTTTAGTAAAGGCATTTAGTAAGACGACATAGTTAAGACAAAACATTCTCAAGACCTAGGGCATCTCTCTCACAAATACATACAGCATTCATGGGAAGAGTGGGCTCAAACTTAAAGCACAGTAGTAGTAAGACACTCTTGTGGCAAAGGATAATTCACAAGCCCTGGGACTAGAAGTTCTCACACAGCTCCCTTTGGTTGTAGCTGTTTCTAGATAAGTTGCTCAGCTGGGCTCCCAGGATCTACTTTTTTTTTTGAGGCAATGAGGGTTAAGTGACTTGCCCAGGGTCCCATAGTTAGTGTCTGAGGCTGAATTTGTACCCAGGTTTTCCTGACTCCAGTGCCAGTGCTCTATCCACTGCATCACCTAACTGCTCCTCCTCCCCTCTGAATCTACTTTGAGTCCATAACCAACACTTTTCTCTGCCACAAATGATTTCTGCCATACACTCTGAAACTTCCTCCTCATTTGGGTGACTGTTTCTCTGAACCCATGATGGACCTCAGTGTGCTCCCAGCTGGATGCATTATCTCCTACTGGTCTAGAGAAACTTTGCTCACCCCTCCTGCTGGTACAGGTAAAGGAGTCTGCCTCCACAGAGAATTCCTGAGCCTTGCATCTTCAACTCCTGAACTGGCACTGCTGATATTTACCCAACTATTTCAGTTGGGTATATCTAGGTTATTTTCACAACCAATTATACTGTTCCTTTCTTGACCCAGTTAAAGAGGTTTGCACCTCATAATAAGATCACAGGGCATAGACATGTCTTATTTACAAATTAAAACTTCATCATGTGTAATTATGCTGTTGTGGGATTGTAGAAAAATTCCTTAGCACTATGTGATACTTTGTGATTATATAAAGCTGAGGTGGGAAGAGAAACTCTCTTCCTTAAATTATTATTCTTCAAGAATTAAAATCAGTCAACAAGCATTTACTACGCATTTGTGTGTGAGGCCATATGCTATTTTTAAAATCTGTTTTTAAAAAATCTTTAAATTCATTATTTATTTATTCTTAACATTTTTTTAATTTTGAGTTCCAAATTCTCTCCCTCCCATCCATACTTTTACCTACTAGATGTGAAATCATGAACAATATATGTTCATATTAGCCATATTTTCTTTTAAAAAGCAAGAAAAAATGAGAAAAATTATACTTAAATTTGCACTGAGGTTCATCAGTTCTCTTCTGAATATGGATAGCATTTTTTCATGAAGAGTCCTTTGGAATTTTGTGGATCATTATATTGATCAGAGCAGCTAAATCTTTCAGTTGATCATCACTACAACATTGCTATTACTTTGCACAATGATCTCCTGGTTCTTTTCACTTCACTTTGCATCCATTCATATAGATCTTGGCATGTTTTTCTGAAACTACTCCCCTCATCATTTCCCGCAGCACAATAGTTCTCCTTCACAATCACATACCACAATTTGTTCAGTCATTCTCCAACTGATGAGCACTTCCTTGATTTCCAATTCTTTGCCACCACAGAAAGTTGCCATAAATATTTTTGTACACATAGATTCTTTCCATTTTTCTTTGATCTTTTTGGGATATGGACCTAATAATGGTTATTATTGGGTCAAATGGTATGCAGAGTTTAATAGCCCTTGGGGCCTAGTTCCGAATTGTTTTCCAAAATGATTGGAACAATTCACTACTTCATCTACAATTTATTAGCGTACCTATTTCCCCCTTGTCCCCTCTAGCATTTGTCATTTCTGATTGGTGTGAGGTGGTACCTCAGAGTTGTTTTAATTTGCCTTTCTCTGATCAAAATAGTGAGTTTTTCATGACTATAGATGGATTTGATTTCTTCTTTTGAAAGCTGTGTTTATATCCTTTGACTACTTATCAATTGAGAAATGGCCCTTATTTTTATAAATTTGACTTAGTTTTATACTCAAAACATATTTGAGAAATGAGGCCTTTGTATCAGAGAAACTTGCTGTAAAATTTTTTGCTATTACTTCATTGTCAATGAGTACCTCTTAGAAAATGTAGTTTCCCGGATTATTCCTTTTAATTAGGTCTATTTATTTTCTTTTATCTGAGATCATGATTGCTACAGTTGCTTTTTTTTTTTACTTTAGTTGAAGCACATTAGATTCTGCTCCACCTTTTATTTTAACTCTACATAAGGCTTTCTGTTTCAAGTATGTCTCATATAAACAACATATTGTTGGATTCTGGTTTCTAATTCATTCTGCTATCCAGTTCTCTTTTATGAGTGAGTTCAACCCATTCACATTCACAGTTATGATTACTCTTTCCCATTTTCTTCTTTCTTCTCTTTTTTTATCCTATCCCTCCTCAAAAGTCTATATTTGGCACCTAACCACTGCATCCCTTAAACTGTCCTCCCTTTTATCATCCCCCTCACCACCACCACTTTCTCTTATCCCCTTCTCCTCCTATTTCCCTGTTGGGTAAGTTACATTTCTATATATACAACTGAGTGTGGATACAAATTTTCTGTCTTTGAACCAATTCTGATGAGAGTGAGGTTCAAATATTGCTTGCCCACCCCCACACACACACACACACACTTGTCCCTCTCCATTGTAAAAGCTCTTACTTGCATGCCTCTTCTATGTGAGAGAAATTTCCCCATTCAACCTCTCACTTTTCCATTCTCTCAGTGCATCTCTCTTTTTCACCCCTTAATTTTTTTTTTTGGAGATCATTCCAATATAATCGACTTACATCCATGCCTGCTGTCTTTGTAAACTCCTTTTAACGGCCCTGATGATGATAAAGTTCTTAGGAGTTATATGGATCATTTTCTCAGATAGGAATGTAAACAGTTTAACTATATTGAGTCCGTTATGGTGACCCTTTCATGTTTTTATGCTCCTCCTGAGTCGTCTGTTTGAATGTCAAATTTTCTACTCAGTTCTGGTCTTTGCATCAGGAATGCTTGAAAGTCTTTTATTTCATTAAATATCCATTTTCCCCCCTGAAGGAGTATACTCAGTTTCGCTGGGTAGGTTCATCTTGGTTGTAGTCCTAGCTCCTTTGCCTTCTGGAATATCATATTCCAAGCCCTCCACTCTTTTAATGTGGAAGCCACCAAATCTTATGTGATCCTAAGGCCCCACAATATTTGAATTGTTTTTTTTTTTTTTTTTATGGCTGCTTTAAGTATTTTCTTTTTGACCTGGGAGCTCTGGAATTTGGCTATAATATTCTTGGGAATTTTTATTTTGAGATCTTTTTTAAGGACATAATCAGTGGATTCTTTCAACTTCTATTTTATCCTCTGATTCTAAGCAATTGGGGCAATTTTCCTCCATAATTTCTTGATATATGATGTCTGGGCTCTTTCTTTGATCAAGCAATCTTTCCTCAATTTTCCAGGTCAGTTGTTTTTCTAATAACATATTTCACATTATCTTCTATTTTGTCGTTCATTTGACTTTGTTTTATTGTTTCATGGAATCATCAGCTTCCACTTGCCCAATTCAAATTTTTAAGGAATTATTTTCTTCAGTGAGCTTTTGTAACTCTTTTTCTATTTGGCCAATTCTGTTGCATCACTCTCATTTCTTTCTCTAATTTTTTCTCTACCACTCATATCTTTCTTTAACTCTTCCAGGAATTCTTGTTGGACTTGGGTCCAATTAGAGGTTTTGTTTTTTTTGAGGCTTTGTTTGTAGCCGTTCTCACACTATTGTCTTCTTCTGAGTTTATACCTTGACCTTCCCTGCCACTATAATAGCTTCTTATGGTCAAATTCTTTTGTTGTTGTTGTTTGCTCATTTTCCTAGCCTACTTCTTCACTTTGTCCTGTTTTCAGAGCTAGTTCTGGGGGTTCTGCAAGGTTTCAGTGCTGCCAAGATGGTGTGATCCTGGGAGGAGTGCGGTCACTGCAATCCTGGTCTGCATTCTGGTTTTACCCAGGAAGGGTCTCTGGTCTCCCACAGCCACAAATGCTAGCAGTCTCTTTGCCTTGGAACTGCAACCAAGGCCCCTACTCCCTTGTGACCAACTCCCAGTGCTCCTCTCTGCCCTGACTGCTACCCAGAACTATGTACGGGAAATAGAGTTGCCAATCAGCGCTTGCTATACCCAGTGACAACAAAGGGTCCTGTGTAATCCTCTTCTGACCAGTTGTTTTAACGCACTCACTGTCCCTGGGCTGAGAGCTCCCAAAGCTACCAATATTGCCACGGCTGCAGTTGCTGCCACTTCACGTGAGATCTCTACACAGGCTTCCACCCAGGTGGCACAAACTTCTCCTGCCAACCTCCTAAGTTTTCTTAGGCCAGAAAAATGTGTTGGCTACGCTCTCCTTTTGTTGGCTACATTCCTCCAAATTTTGATTTGAGGCACTATCTTAAAGTTGTTTGGAGGGGAATGTTGAGAGAGTCCACCTGGGTTGTCTCTAATCTGCCGTCTTGTCTCTTCCAATTGTCCGCTGTATTATTTTTATGGGAGAAACAGAGAAAAGGAGAGTTCCTGCCATCTATGAACGTATGTTCTCATGAGGGAGATGATATGTAAATCACCAGGTACATATAGCAATCTGAGAAGGGAAGGCACTAGCAACTGGGAGAAAGGTCTCCTATAGAAGGTGGGATGGGAGCTGAATCTTGAAGGAACCCAGGAAGACTGAGAGGCAGAGGTGAGGAAGGGGAGCACTTCAGGCTTGGGGAACAGCCAAGACAAAAGTACAGAGACAAGAGACGGACTGTCCTCTTCAAGAAGCTCCAAGCGGGCCACTGCAGCAGGATACATAACACATCAAGCGATGTGAAGTACAAGAAGACAGGAAAGGCAGCAAAGGGCAAGACTACGAAGAGCTCTCAATGCTCAGCATCAGCGTGACGTTGAACAAAGCACATCGTCTTGACACGGAACAAGAACATGTATCATCACAGCAAAGTCCCATTTGGTGTTCCTATAGAAGCTGAATGAATGAATGAATGAATGAATGGAGTTGCCAGAGCAAGCCCTATGTCTCACTTCACTACGATCAATTCTCCACATGGCGATTTTCTTAAAATCTAGGTCTGATCACACTGCTCTCCTATTCCATGAACTCCAGTGGCTCTTCATCACCTCTTGGATCAAATATTTAGCATTCAAAGCTTTTCACAATTTGTCTCTAAGCAACCTTTCCAGCCTTATTCTCTACGATTCCATTTCTTCACATACTCTATGATCCAGCCACGCAGGCCCTCTTATTATTCCTCACCAGCGATGTGCTAGAGCCAGCTCCTATCAGCACAAGCCGATTGTTCAATTTTCAGTGTGAAATTACAGTCTAGAATAGAAGCTTGTTCTGTGAAGTTTGGATTCCATCAAAGGACCACACTTGAAAACCTTGGAGGGCCACATGTGGCCTCAAAGCCGCAGGTTCTCCACTCTTAGTCTAGACCAGGTGTCAGATACTCCAGGCAGTCCTCTGTGACCCGTAATACTCTCAAGTGCAGCCTGAACCAGATTAAAAAGTACTTGGGAAGTACTTAACAATGTAAATAAAATAAAATATCAATAACTGCAAATCAAAACAGGGCCTGCAGGGATCCTTTCTATTTGAGTTTGACACCACTAGTCTAGACTTAACAAACCGATGAAAAATACTGATAATGCAGATTAAATTTAGAAGCATGCCAGGAATACATTTCTTTTTTTTCAGAGAGTTACCAGCATACCATTCTTCCCCACACAGGACACTCTAAGGCCTTTGAAGGGACTTTCTCCTATGCCTGGGGATGCTTCCTCTCCCTACCTTAGAAATCTTTAGTTTCATTCCAGTTTTCACCATTTTTAAAGTTTTAAACCATTAGGTTTAAGCACTAAATTTTCCTTATTCTACCAGTTGTTAATGGCTCCCCTCCATCTTCTGCAAAAAATTTACATCAATTTTACATACACACAACACACTTAGTTGCTCCCCTGAAAGAATATAGGCTCCTTGAGGGCAGACACCTTCCATTTTGTCTTTCTATCTCCAGGGCCTAAACCAGTGCCTAGCACATAGATGGTGCTTAACTTATTTGCTAATTGGGAAATGTAGTTAGCTAATCTTAAAAAAATACATTCACATTAAATTCCCAGCAGAGGCTAAATCATCTTAAATGCACTTGAGATAAGTCAAAGAGAGGAAGCTTTCAAAAGAACAGAAAAGATCACAGATTGTATTACCCCTCCTTATCCCACTCCAATAAAAAATAACATGAACAACTATGCTTCTCTGGCTCTGTAAAATCTCTGAGAATGGTCTATACGTGTATCAAGGTTATCCTTGACAAAACTATAGGAAGAGACCAGCCTTTCATAGATTTTTTTTCTGTATCAGACATACTCATACAATTGAGTTAGACTATAAGATCTCATTGTATCTATTATTAACTCAAAACCAAATTTGACTTGATAAAACACTTTTGAAAGCTCTCCTCCACTAAGCATATTTTAAATGAGATGCAGAATGGTATAGTATAAGGTATTAGAACTGGATTCAGGAAACAGAGATTTGAATGCTATATCTGACACTTATCAGTTATGAGAGTATTAGAATAATTTAACCTCTCAGAGCCTCAGCTTATGCATCTGTAAAATGATGATAATACTTAACACTACCTACTTCATGGAGTTATGAAGAAAGTGCTTTGCAAACCTGAAAGTACTGTATAAATGAGTTATTATTATCAAAATCTTGAAAGCTTAGCATTATTAATTGCTGCTGGGCCCAAGGGACTAGAGGAATATACCTCCCTTTTCTACTAAGAGACCCTCTCTGTTCTGGACCTATGAATGCAAGCCAACCAGATTCAGTGTTTGGGGAGCCTTGTCTCTCCAATGAGAGGAGAAGGGCTACCTTTTCTCACTACCTTTGCCTTGTTATGTTTCCCACTGCAACTCCCTAGGGAAGATTTACTTATGAACTTGGGTTGTGGCTCTTGTTTAGGTTCCTCCCCAACAGTGAAGAGTAGAAAGATATCCAATGTACAATATGAATTAGGAATGGGACAGTTATTTTTTCTTACATACACAAGCACACACACAGAGCTGAGTGAGACAAAAGACTATTGGTGTGTAAATAATTTAACTTGTAGCTACTATTACAACTTCCATCAGGCTGATATTTAAATCTTATTTAACATAAAAAAGTGTATAGGACTATTGAATGGTTATTCTACATTTTACTTCAGCTTTGGACCATGCAAATCACTTTTAGTCAGTATTTTATGCTATTAGGCATTTTCTTCAGGATCTCTTGATCTCACAAGGTCACTTTCAAACCTGGATACATACACTTGGAGAACAATGTTCTGAAATAGTGTTAGAAGCAGTATTCTAAGCCCCCTACCCCAATGCAATTTAAGCTAGTTTTTCCTTAAATGAATTGAAACTATTTTTGATATTTTAGCTCATGGGACTAATTGCTCAGGCTATTGACATCACCTCCTGATGACCTGAATACAAAACAGCAATAAAGGACTCCAGGTGTTACTCTGATACTTGGCAGGTGACCCGTAATGGTTAACTCATTTGCTTCACTCGATTCAACTTCAGCTGTCCTCAATATATATATGTTTGAATATACCTCTTCAGTTATGATCAAGAAAATAACTTTTTTTAACTGTTGAATAACTTCCAAGTGTCTCATCTCATTCCAGTACTGAACAAAACTACCCAGGGACTGGCCTGAGTCTAGCCTAGTTCAGAATACTCACCTACTTAGGAAAGGAAACTCAAACTGGAACAGGCAACCAGGAGGCCAGGCACAAGTTCTCCTTGTTGAATTCCTTTATTTTAGTAACTGCCTTATGGAAGTGTCTGCCAGAAAGGAGGCTACAGGGAGATGAGGACCGCCACCCATTCCCCACCCCAGCTATATACACTAGGCCTAGACTCAAGAAGACCTGAATTCAAATTCGTTCTTAGATACCTACTAGTTGTATGACCCTAGACAAGTCACTTATCCTATGATCCTTCCCTCCCACAACCTTCCCCACTAACCCCAGCCCCATTCCCCCAAAAGATTTTCTTCTGAGAAATCTACTTCTTGCCCTATGGTCTGACTTCTAAGTGGGATCTCTGATATAACCTAGGAGTGGTGGGAGTAGGACCAATGGTGGGCCCACAGCTCTGTCACTGTGACCAAGAAAGGAAACTCAATTTCAGCCCAGGATTGAGTATAGCTTGGTCACTCTGACCCTGCCAAGTCTTCCAGCTAGCTGATGGGCTGAAGTCAGCAACTTTCTATTGGAGCTGAAACCAGGGGCAAACCTGTAGTTTTTTGTTTTTTTGCTTTAGCCTAAATTAAGGTCCAGAGCCTAGAAAACTCAAACCAGAATCCCCAGTTTGTAAGACATGGCTAGAAGAATGAATAAATCACGACAAAGACACTGATGATAAAGAGCTATTATGAAGAGAGGGATACCTAAAGTATAAAGTTTAGAGGTATACCTAAAGTATAAAAAAGTAAAAAAAAAAAGAAAAAGAGAGTAATTCCAAACATCTAAAAGAAATGCTTCAGTGAACAACACAGTTCGGCCACAAAATCAACTAGAATTTCTAGATGAAAAGAAGCAAAAGATTAAAATAAAAAGTTAAGATGTTAAGTTAAATGAGAGATCTAGAAGAATTGCAAATGAGATTGCTAGAGGAAAAAGAGCACATATGCCCCCAAAAGGTGTGTCAGTTATATATTAGGAATTAGAAATAAACCATGGAAATAGCTGGAGCATTATATATATACTGAAGTATTAGAAAGTTAGAAATCAATTCAACATGCATTCATTAAGTTCCTACTACTATCTCTGATATTCTATGGAAGATTCTAAGAAAACATGTCTAAAACACAGGTTGAGATGGAGCAAGGGAATTGTGAGCCACCAGACATACCAAGAACTGTCAAAGCACCACTGTAAACACAAATGTGACTATGCCAACAAGAAATTATTAAGAAATAACTTAGTTCAGAGTAAGAAAACATAGAGTAATGTGGAAAGTCCTAACATTTTAGGCAGAAAATTCAATAATCAGCAGACATGACAAATAGTTAACCAAAATCTTAAAACTTGCCTTGGCATATCCAAATTTGTCCACCAATTCTATCACCAGCTAATTATTTGCATTTTGGAAAAAGGGAGTTGCTCATTTACATCACATTTCAAAATGTATGTTTTGTAAGGAAATCAAATAGAGAAACTGAATAATGCACCTCCATCTGTTCATTGCACATTGAAAATGCCCACTTTTTCTGATTACACATATCTCTCTCTCTCCTATGAATCCGAATGATGAACCTTCTCAGTGAAGATCAGAGTTTTGCTGGAATTTTGCATTTTTTAATAGTTTACTGCACTTTTCCTAATTTTCTCTCTCTCTCTCTCTCTCTCTCTCTCTCACACACACACACACACACACAAAAAACAGCAGTGTCATTTATATTCCGGTTCAAATTTCCAGAACCAAGAGGGAAAAATAAAACTGTGGCACAGAAGTTTAGTGCCTCAGCATTGACTAATACTAAGCCATGGTTTCATACACTGATAAAGGTCTGTGATACATTTCTGCATTTCTCTGATGCCGATCAAGTAGTAGGGCTGATCAATCTATTGCTTCTGATCTAAACAAGAGCTGAGTTATAGGAAGGATGGGATATGTAATATCCAACAGGGAATAGGACTAGAAAGGGACTTCCAAGTCATGTCACCAGCAAGATGGAGGACAAGATACTCTCTGAGTCTCACGACCACTCAAACCTCTTTAAAATAGGAATTATGTACAAGAGAGAGCAATTTAAGCAGCCTCCATGGCCTGCAACACCAAGAACCCAAACAAGGTAAAAATCCAATGAACTATAACAGAAAAGAAAGCTAATTTCTAACCTCTAATGCACTCACTTGGCACTTACTCACCCAGCCACCATGTTCTGACAGTTTCACAAGCCAATCAGGCCAATCCTTGCAATCCTTAAACTCTGCCTTGCTGTAGGGAAAACCAAAAGGCAGAAGCTTGTTCTGACTAGGAAAGTAGCAAGGCAGTCCGCTCCTGCTGCAACAAAGATAAGCCAGTGAATTGAAGAACAGAGGAAATAGGGGCAGGATGCCTGCATGTCTGGTGCGCTAGCCTGAGGGAAAGGGCCCAGTATTCAGCTAGGGCCAGTTCTGTCAAACCAGAAGTCACTTGGGGCAGAGACTGCGACCAGTGAAAGGTGAATTCTCCAGAGTGAGAGAAGGTTAAGACAGCTTTGAGATACAGCCTGCAGGGAAACTGACACCAAAGAGAAGGTGGTCGGGAAGTGAAGAATAAGAGAATATAAGGGGAAAAGACTGAAAATATTAAAGCTCTCAGGAGGAAGAAAGCTCAAAGACCCTGAGCACAGCAGCTAAACCAAAAGAGAAGACATTAATAACAAGGAAAAATGACCTCTAGATCAGTTAAACCAGTCCAGATTTCTATGAATAAACACTGCAAGACAAAGGAAAATGGACCAACACCTGATGAGGCAGAAGATCCTGTAGATTCCCAAGAAGGCAAGGAACCATAGCAAGATGTTCCAGAATGCCATAAAAGAGAAATAGGAGTTATGAACCTAGAATTTATGGCCCATGGTGGCCAACTTCACCAAAGAAACAGAAAACAACTGAGTAGGAATGTAAATTCATAGAAGTAAAGCTCAAGCTGGAAGAAGAAAATCAAAAGGCAATAGTGTTAAAAGAAAATATAATCTCCATACAAACATATTGATCTTAAAGACAGGATATGTAAATACAACTTAATGACTAGAAGGCTCCCAGAAAAACATGATATTAAAAAAACCTGACTTTTTTTTTTTTTAGGCAATTGGGGTTAAGTGATTTGCCCAGGGTCACACAGCTAATAAGTGTCAAGTGTTTGGTCTGAGGCCGGATTTGAACTCAGGTACTCCTGACTTCTGGGCCAGTGCTCTATCCACTGTGCCACCTAGCTGCCCCTGACAACATCATAATGCAAGAAATAATACAAGAAAACTATCCAGAACTTCTGAACACAGAAAACAAAAGTTCCAATTAAAAGAATCCAGAGATTACCTCCAGAAAAACACAACAAAACCAAACCAAAGAAACATATGCTGTAAACTCCAAGTCACAAAGTGGCTAAATTTTTACTAATTCCAGTGAGAAAACAAATTCAAAAAGCAACATGGAATAAAACCTTCAAATATAAAGAAAAGAAAATTCGAGTAACATAAGACTGTTCTGGCATAAACTAGAAATCATAGAAAGAAATGGAAATAATG
Source organism: Vombatus ursinus (assembly GCF_900497805.2). Classification (NCBI taxonomy): domain Eukaryota; kingdom Metazoa; phylum Chordata; class Mammalia; order Diprotodontia; family Vombatidae; genus Vombatus; species Vombatus ursinus. Next base: position 64,831,251 of record NW_020948983.1, on the reverse strand, counting down.
TGTAAAGAACAAAGGAGCTCAAGATACAACTCATAATTTTCAAATCTGAGCCTAACCATTAATGAGAAAAGATGGATATTCAATAAAAAACAGGTTTTCAGAGCATTCCTACAAAGTAAAGCAGTCTTAAACTCCAAATAACAGAAATACAAGAAAAGTAAATGAATATAGCAACCAAGGAAGACGCAGACGACAAATCTTATTATTCTGGAGTGAGATGGTGAACAAAAAGAGAAACATATTTATAGGAGTAACAATGACTAAAAAAACAAAACAAAACACAGTAACATCATTAAGAGATTTCTTCTAAAAATACATGAGAAAAAGGCAAAAGAAGAAATCAAATAAAAGTGACAGTGGAGAAACAACCCTTAAACCTCATGTACTAAATCTTACAATGCCCTTCCTACTAGTAAATCAAAAATAATTTTTTTTGGTGGCACTAAATTGCAGAATGGGAGGACTCATACAAGAGGAGAGGGGAGGAAGAATATAGAAGGGAACGTGCAAAATATCCTAAGTCAAAGTTTAACAATGCATGGGAAAAATAATTTCAGTAGTTTCTCAGGAAGAAGAGGGCTTACAAGAGAATGAATGAAAAGGTAAAAAGAGGGAATAAAACAAGGGGAAAGGGGGAAATCTTGTTTTAGTGGTAAGGGATGGGAGGGCAAGAGAAGGTTTCCACTGAATACCCATGGAGAAGAGTCTATAAATGGAGATGGGTATAATCTGTGAGATCTGATGCTTCAAGAGATCACTTATTCTGCCCCAAGAGGAGAATCAGACACCCAAAAGAATGGGAGGGCATGGATCCAGAAAGGAGTTTTCATAGTAAATGGGGGGAAAAAATCATGGCAGACAGCAAAGCGTAGTAATGAACTACACAATCAGGGACACAGGAAAATTCCTACCCCGTAAAAAATGCTTCTATCCTTTCTATGACCTGCAGAAATTGGTGAAGCACAACAGAAAAAAAGGGGGCCAGAGAGCAAGTCTTGTAGACAATAACAGAAGAGGGAACTCAAAATGGGTAGTTTAGAAGCCCACAAAGTATTCAGAGACTAAATAATAATAGGGTCATGAATTTAAAAAAAATAAGTCCAAAACAGATAGGGAAGATAAGTAATGAAGAGAATAAGGGAAAGAAATCCTTTCTTAGAAAAAGATATAAAAAATGAAAATTTAAAGCTAACAAAAGCAGTTGAAGAAGAGGAGTGGAAGAGGGATTTTACTTGACTGTGTGAGAGGGAAAAAAAAAAAGATTTAGATAATTAGATTAAAAAAAGACCAAGGAGCTAGAAAATTAAACAAAACTCCAAAACAAGTAAAAGGGGTAACCAAATAAGGGATGGGTGTTTGAGGGTTAGGGGATAAGAACCAACAGGAACAGGGTCGCCATAAAGTAGATTAAGCTAAAATAACTCGAAAGTACTGCCTTTATGGGGGGGGGGGGAGAAGGAAGATATCCTAACTTGGATTTATATTATTAAGAATTATTAAACTACATAGTTCTTTTTTTAACCTTCCACCAGAGTG
>NW_020948983.1:64752595-64829705 GCF_900497805.2 Vombatus ursinus | reverse complement strand
CTATTCAATAAATAGCATCACAAAATTCTCAGCATAACACAATCTAAGAAAAATGACAGACGGGCTTAGGGAAACTGACTTTTTCTTTCATATAATAGTTTACAGAGACAATTTTCCTTGGTCCAATGGCTAGCAAGCCCCAACGGCTTAATTTATTTCCTTTTCAATTCTTGGATTAGATTCTTTGCCAATATGCCTTATGTGAGTTAGGACACCTTTAGGACTTTGGAGAGAATGTTTGATCTCAATCACTAAAAAGAGGAATGGGTGTGTCATGAGACATTCCATGAGATCCCTCAACAACAACTGAGGCATCCCATTTAATGATATTGTTTCTTCACCTTAAGGAATTCAACAGTTAAACCTCCATCTAATTTATTGAGAGTAAGCAATAAATGTATAGAAATTTGTGTATTATGAAACTTCTTAATGATATGATTGACCTTTCTAATAGCACTCAATTGAGTCTTAGTTTTTCCCTCTTTCTTATGTCATCCTGTGCATCCAGAAACCAATTTTAAAACAGCCAATCTACAAGCATTTTTTATTTATACAGTTTGCAGAGTACTTTAGCTGTGTAATAATTAGAAACTCTGGTGCCTGGAATGAGAATTTTAAAATGTGCCCTCATATTGACCTAAGTCAAATTCAACTGAAGGGATAGAGGAGGCTTTGAGAAAAGACTTCTGACCTTGAGACATGATACAATCCTTTGTTGTTGTTGCTTAACATCTGATTTTTCATAAGCCTATTTGGGGTTTTCTTGGCAAAGATACCGGAGTGGTTTGCCATTTCCTTCTCCAGATCATTTTACAGATGAAGAAACTGAAGCAAACACGGTTAAGTGACTTGTCCAGGTCACTACTAAGTGTCTGATATAGACATACTAAGTGTCTGATGCCAGATTTGAACTTGGGAAGATGAGTCTTCCTAACTCCAAGTCTAGCTCTCTCTGTTCTACACTACCTAACTGCCCAGAATCCTTAGTATCCTGCAAGTAAAATAGCTGAGGAGATTGCTGTGTGACCCAGAGCCAATCATTTAACTTGTCTCAGTACTCTGAGCAATTCTTTCAAGACTACAAAAATTGCAGAGGTGCCAACTCACATTGGTAAAATGGATTTCCTCCAATGGGAGTTCCCCATATCACTGAAACCACAGGTCCAGTTCCTATAGATTTCCCTATCCTGGGAGATATCTAGACACTATCTCCTTAAGGAAGAACCATGTTAAAGTTTTGGCTTCTGTTACAAAGCCTCTTACATCAACACTTCAAAATACATGCAATTTTATTTACTGAGTACTCTTCTCCAAATCACACCCCAACTTCATAGTTTAGTAGAAGGTATTTTATGAGTTGTGGCTAAAAAATTCACTTGGTAGTCAGTCTTTTGGTGATGAACTTTCCCAAATTTTGATTCTTATGAGATCTTGGTGCTCCATTTTTCATAGCAATACAGCACCTCCAGGAGATATGAAGCATTAAAAAACCACTGCATTTTCAATCCAATAGGCAACTTGGGTGTTGCTGACAGTGATCCAGTTCCACTGTTGATTCAATTCCAGCCCAGTCTACCTGCAGCACCTGTCCAAGATACATACACTGGCAGAACAACTCAATAGGCTTCTTACCCAACTACATCTGAGCAATCTGCATACCTCGCTTTTTTTTTTCCCAGTATGATGGGCTTCTCTTTTCAGTGACTACAGATTGCATTACAAAGACCCTGCACTGCTCCAAGACTGGATGTGAGCAATGCAATGCATATGCCAACAGGAATAGCTGAAGAACTTGTCAATAGGAATTTTCTCTTTTATTTGGACTTTAAGCCAATTCATTTGCATGTGGCAGCATCACCTCCATGATGTCATGGTCCTCTTCAAGAATGAAGGACAAGTCAATTAAACATTTATTTAGCATCTCTTGTACCAAGTGCTATGCTAAGCTTTGTGTACAACATCCTTCACGACCCGGCTAACACTGTTGGTGACCATACGTCTCCTTGTTTCATGCCTCATTTGCTGCTGATACTTAGAGGATCGCTGACTAAAGTTGTATCTCTGTCAAATCTGTTATGGCATGTAACATATGCATGGAAAATATCTCATTTGATGAAAGCCTTTAAGGTTCCATTTGGCTCTACCAAGTAAACTTTTTTTGTGTTGTTATCAACAGAAGACATATTCACCATACCTCTTAGGTGGTTAGTTGCATCATTCAGGTGTGGCCTGCTGCAGAAAACCATTTGTGAAAGTCCTTTTCAAATTTTCACCAAGGATAATCTTGACGCATGCATAGACCATCCTCATAAACACTTCAAAGAGATGATAAAGGTGTGTTGTTTGTTGTTGTTCAATTATAACCAACTCTTTGTGATCTCATTTGGGGTTTTCTTGGCAGAGGTACTGCAGTGGTTTGCCATGTCCTTCCACAGTTCATTTTACAGATGAGGAAACTAAGGCAAACAGGGTTAAGTGACTTGGCCGGGGTCACAGAGCTAATTAAGAGTCTAGTAAATAAAAGGCCAGATTTTAAATCAGCTCTTCCTGACTCCACGCCCAGCATTACATCCATTGTGCTGAAGTAATTATTAACATCTCAGATTTTTTGTTTTGGTTTGTTTTGGTAACAGTAGGAGGCAGAGTATAACATAGCTATCCATAATCTTTTTTCCACTGTTTGGAAATCTTCCCCTTTTTAAGATACCTTGAAAAATAAATGATTATTTTAAAAATTGTACTGCTCCAACCTATTTTTTTACTTTTAACTCTATGCTAAAATGGGGCTTTGCTTCCAAGTGGAGAGGGCACTATCCCAACCTTCAGTTTTTTGTGGGTAATTCTGGGGCCCTGTAAGTTTTTGGCTCTTTCAAGGTGGTATGATCTAGGGAGAGGTGTGTTTACTACTCTCCTATACTGTGCACTGTGAGTTACCACATACACTTTTTCAATCCTGGAACCGTGAACAAGGTCCCTAATTGTATTGCTCCAAGCACAGATTTCTTCTGCATATGTGGTCAGGTCTAGATGCTCTTCCAGACCTTGGTTTACTTAAGTACCACTAACACCTCCTCACTAAGTGAGGTCCATTAGTACATTTGCCATGACAGAGTGGTTAGAATTCAAACAAGGTGATCCAACTTTCAACATTGACAAGAATAATTTGCCAAAGAAAGCCTTTTCTACTTCATATCTGTTTTCTGAAAGGATAACAAATACCAAATAATAATGTCATAGGTTCTTTAGCCAATAAAATTCATTTCACACAAATACCAAGTGGCTACAGCCTCACCTATTTAACTTTAAATTCAATCTTTCTGAACCAATTTCTTTCTTGTAGAAGATATGTTTGTTACTTACATTTGAAAACATCACACTTTTCTTGCTTCTCCTATTTGTGCAGAATTTAGTAGTTTGGAGTTTGTTTTTTTAAAACTGTGTGAATACAAGTGCACATTAGATTTAAGATGGTATATTTAAGTACAGAAAAAACACTGTCTGGTCATGTATGAAGAATGAGGGATAATTGACAAGTCACATGTTTCATTGGTAGTCTTGTGGCATCAGGAGAACCCAAAGAAGGCCCCTAGCATACTGGGCCGACTACCAAGGGTACAGATCACAGTGATTCAAGATGAACAGTCATGGAGAGGCTACAAAGGAATACCTGCAGTAATGAAAACCACTTAAGTACCAGAGTTGGAAACATGAAAATAAGCTATCAGAGAATTATTCAAAACAGGCCTATTTCAGGGGATGTCGCAGGGTGTAAGGTCATCATCTCCTATCAGTTTCTAAAGTTAAGTGCATCGGAATGGAATGTAGAGTCATGAATGATTGCCTTAAAGTATTTACAGATTCTAAATTCTCAAAGTAAAATAGTTATTCATCAGATAATATATTTGCTTGCTAAGGCAGTAAAATGAACTAATATTCTAGAAATGGGGCTCAAAACAAAAGGAAGCTGTTGTATTCAGTTCACTGGAGTGATATACTAATAGCAATCTTTCAAAAACGTTTCTACCTTGCCAGAGATGAAATTAAGCAGAAATTGTATCATTTGAATATCACTAGAACCCAAAGGCTAAAAATCCTTTAGCTTATATTGGCTGAAGTTCTCATTTTAGTTTTTTCTCATCTGATCCTATTCCTTTACAATCTGTTTTAAAATACCATCCTTTACTAACATTAGAAACAGTGCTGACAAGATTAACATTCAGGCAATTTTCAGATGGATGGACCCAAATTCATATAGAGGATGGGGAGAGACACAGAAGACAGAATATCTTACCTTTTTTTTCTACCTGAAATAATGTTTGGCATTCTAAACTAATGGCATCTATTTATTTATGGCACTGAAAAAAAAAAAAAAAAAGGTTGTGAAAAGTCTTGTTGTCAGGCAGTAAGCATGGGTTTTAAAAAGGCTTTCAAGGCTGGAAAAAAGACTTTTCCTAAGAGGAGCTGATATGTACTGAGCTTCTATTACCTAAGGAGCTATTTACTCATGTACGCAATTAAAACAGCAACTTTAGAGTCTGGACTTACCTCCATAAACAAGACTACAGGTATATTGGTCAAAAACAGTCCTAAAATAAGGACAGGGGTGGAGGAAGGGAAAATGGATACTTATAGTGATAATCCAAATTTCATACTAATGGTAATCAAGACCTAGAAGTCAAAAGCTGAATATGAGACTTTTTTATACCCTCTAAAGGATTTGTTCTGTGAAGTTTGCATTCAGTCAAAGGGCCACACTTGAGGACCTAGAGGGCTGCATGTGGCCTTGAGGTCGCAGGTCCCCTACTCCTGCTCTAAACCAATAGATCTAGGGAAACAAGAACTGTTTATTCCAGAATTCCCAGAAGTAATTTGAAAGTATGATAATTATTCAAGTATAATCATACCTTTATAGGGCAGCTAAGTGGCACAGTAGATAGGGTGCTGGGCCTGGAGTCAGGAAGATTCATCTTCCAAGTTCAAATATGGCCTCAGACACTTACTAGCTATGTGACCTTGGGCAAGTCACTTAACCTTGTTTGCCTCAGTTTCCTCATCTGTAAAATGAACTGGAGAAGGAATAGCAAACTACTCAGTATCTTTGCCAAGAAAACTCCAAATGTGGTCAACAAGAGTTGGACACAACTGAAATGACTGATCAACCAAATTTTAAAATGTTAAGTGAATATAAAACAAAAACATTAAAAGAAATTTGTATCTCAGATTACCCAGATCTTCCTCTATTTCCCCAAGTTCCATTTGACAACTCATCCCTCAGGCAACTGCAGAAGGTTAATTTTCCCAAATTCTGTTATTTAAATGTTTATAATATAAAAATACTCCATGGATTAAATATTGCATAATTTCAATCAATAGGATCATTTCTACACAAGCATAATATTCAAAGATCCAGAAAAAAAAATTATGAAAATTTAAATTTTTCTTAATTCAGAATATTAAAAATTAGTAGAAGCTAAGTTTTTAAAATGTATGTCATAATTTTATTTCTGCTAACCTTATTATTTACTGGCAAAATTATATATCCAAACTTAAGTAAGGTTTATAAAGTTGTTTGAGGGGACATTACATATACGTATGTTATCTATGAGGTATTCATCTATGAGGTTCAGTATAGACAAACCAGCCATTAGACTATACCTTTTGTTATTTTCCCCCTCTTAAAAATAGTTATACCATTTTCTAACATGTGAAAGAATTCTACACTTCATTATTATGGTGTAGGAAAGGTCAGAGGAGATATGATTTCCCAAATTCTTTGAAACGTTTTCAAATGATACTAGGATAACTAAACAACTTAACTTTGGTAAGAAGTAGTCTGCAGACATTTTTAAAAATCCTTCATGAGCATTGTCATCATAATGAAGAAAATTGAAGTTCTTTCAAGCATTTTCTATTCAGAAGTCCTCCTCCTATTACTGCTGTAATATCAGCATCACTGTAAAGGGCTGCCAAATCAACATCATCAAGAAATCAAACAGCAAGCAACTCTCAGTGGCATCATTTATAGATAAGATAACATCTAAAAATATGGGAAGATCTTGTAAGAGCAATATATTTTTTGTAGAATGACAGTGACAGTAACTAAAAATGCAGATTAGCAGGAAGCTAATTACCCAAGTCCCTCATACCATTTATCGAGCTTTAAGCAACCCTCTTTGGAAATCAGAACATGTAGAAGGTAAAAAAACCTATAAAGTAAAAATTAAGTGAAGCATTGTTTTAATATCAACTGAACAAAAGGGAAAAGCATTTATGTTAAATAAAAAGCACCTTAACTTTTTTTTAAACAGAAGCATTGAAATTGGAGAGAATAGTCAAACTGCTAAATATTTCACTTGCATAATAAAATTTGGTTTTACTTGTTTTTACAATTAAAATAACAAAAGCAGCATGAAAAAACATAATAGGTAAATAGCCACTCATTACAAGTACATCCTAAGACTTAAAATTAATTCTTACTGACGTTATGATGTTGGACACTTCCTAAAAAATTTCAAAATCTGTAAAACTTAGTAATGTTATAATGAAGTGAGAAAAATACAAAGAATGAAACCAGAGGCACTGGAAATTCTGTGGCAAAATTCAATATGGCAGAGAGATAATATTTCTTGTATTTACTAAAATTCAAAATGGCTCTTCAGGAAATAGTAATAGTTTGTAACCTTAAAATGGACAGAGCAAATCAATACATAAACTAACAGGCAAAGGTTTTTTTCAGTCTGGTAAAGTCCATGAAGGTAATAAAAATGAAGTCACAGAAGCAGGAGAAACTGTTGAATATAACAGTACAAAAAATGACACAGATAAGACAAAACTCCAGGTAGCAAAAACTATATTTAATTTATTTTGGGTGTTTTTCCTCCTCCTTTTTTCCATTGCTCCACTCCTTGTTCTGTAAATTACTGTTTTCCATATCTACTTAACACTATGGAGAACTCACACCTCAAAAACAACAATTTTCCCTCTTTCACTGTAATTTATTTTAGTCTATTTTTACCTGATAATAACTTGGTCATGGGAGATTCTATATTCTCCAAAGTTTAGCCTCTATAACACAAATTTTAATTAAAAACTTGCAATTATACAAATAAATTAATGTTAAAATTTAGTACGCCAAACATAATTATATGAACAAAGTTGTATATGATACATTTTTATGTTCCTAAACTAACAATTTATTTAGATCTGTAAAGTCAAACACACACATAATAAGTATTACATTTATTTCTGTTTCCTCCCTCAAATTTCCCTTTAGTACAGTATGTCAACTTTCTTTTGTAATCACCTCTAAGTATCAAATAGGTAAAATGTTGGGCCAGTTTATATTGAAATTTGGAATACTATACCAAACTGTATTTTTGTTAGATATATGCATAATACATATTGCATATTACATGGAATTCAATAAGAGGAGGTATAAGCTTTGAAAGTAACTACTAGGATTATAAGCAATATTTGAGTATGCAGGTGAATTTTATTTTTAAAATGTTAAATTGTGTGCACAGAAACATTTAACCTTAATTTATTTTCTATGTAGATTCCAAAAAAGGGATAAAAAACAGATACTACTTCGGTACTAACAAACATGCTTCTTTTTTAACAAGGGGGAGCCATTTAATCAGAGGTTTTAGAGTTGGAAGTCCAATTGGTTCAAGCCCCTCCCCTCCCTCTATCATCTTAAAAGTGAAGACACAGAAACATGGAGGGGTTAAAGGACATTTCCAAGCCCACAGACAGATATAGAGTCAGGATCCAAACTCAGGTCTTCACAAGTGCTCTTCTGACTATACCACATTCAGAAAATGCCTTGTGAAATAGCTTCTTTTGGTAGTTTGCATTCAAAAAGCATGCAACCTTTGAGTTGATTTCATCAAGTCTATTTATTAATGCATTTCAAGTTTCAAAAAACCTTACATATCTTTGCACAATACTTTATTTTTTTTTTTTTGCAATGTTTTAGTAAAAATTTCCAAAGTGAACAAAAAAGATACTGTATAAAACACAGCGGACATTAAACTGACAGTAGTATTAATTAGATCTCACTTGTCTCGATCTTTTTGTTTTACCACATCTTGATTTGCAATGGAGAGTTCAGTGCACATATCTCTTTTCAGAAAACATTTAACTTAGACTCAAAATAAAATAGGGCAGTGTGTATCTGCCAAAACCCTACCACAGGATAACATTACAAGCAAAAAATTTACATGATCCAAAGTCTACCACACTCAAGAAGTTACTAAGAACTCTTGCAAAATAAAAGTCACCATTTTAGAAATGCAAACCCACTTCCAACCTTTGCACAGTCTGAAAACAAATGTATTTAAATGATTTAAAAGCAATTATGTATATTTCTACCTATTTGTTTGTTTAGAATTATTTATAATCTGGGGTTTCATGTACAAAATTTGTCTCTAAATCATGTACAAAAAGCTGTATTTTGAAAAAAGTCACCACATACTGTACAAGTTTACAAGGAAGAGATCCCATTATTTTCTCTAGCATTTTTGGCCTTGCTGGCTTGCGTCACATTATGAGAATGATTGTGTAAACCTTATACTCTTAAAAAAAAAAAAGAAAAGAAAAAGGAATACCCAAATACAGAAGCCTTTCCAACCTTCAAAAAATTTTCCTTCAAAGTGAAGCCAGGAAAATGATAGCCATTTACATCTGATTAGCTTGATGTAGTTGGAAAACAGAAGCAATAAATATGTCACAAGCTTAAACGTTTTTTAATGCCCCCTTCCATTTCCTGCATAGCAGTAAGCCTGTTAATACATTAAATGCTTTTGCTTTCTTTCCTTAAAATGCCAATTATTTACAGCTGCTTAAAAATGAAATTTGGAATGGGACATTGTGCTGTTTCAACTTCACTGCTGTTTAAACATAAAGAAAAACAAAATGTCAGTAGGCCTAACTATCAATTGAGCAAATAATTATTTTTAGTGGTTATCCATTATCAGTTACAATATGCTGAAAAGGTTGTCCATTTTTGATAAATTAAAAAATAAGCACAACTTTATCTTTTCCACATCAGCAAAAAATTAAAAAACAAAAACAAAAAAAACCATAAAATATCATTTGTTAAGGATATGAAAAAAATAAAAATAAGTAGGCTGCAAACAAAAAAATCCAACAGGTATAATTACCACTAAAGCATGAATAAAATTTCAACTAACTTAAAAAGATTGAACTGAATAATTAGATAAGTTTAAAATAAGAAGAAATCAGACACTTACATAAAAAGTCATTTTGAAGCAGTATGCTGCATATGCCCAGTTTACATAACACTTCTGTCAACTGTATCCCCAGAGAGTATTCAGCTGTGTGCTATGTTTTAGCAGCTGTTTGAAAAGACAAAATGAGTAGTGGAACCAACTGTATCATAAGGAAAAAAATTGATTCTCATTTCAAAACTGTTGTGTAAAAGCATTATAGAATCCTGGACCATTATACACCACCATCCTCTGTTATCCTGAGTATGTCAATTAAAACAGTAATTTTTTTCATTAATAGCGGAAAAGTTTTATAATACAAAGAAACATCCATATTGCAATTTTTGTTTACAATTGCACACAGAAGTACAATGTACGTAAGAAATACATTTCTGCATATAACAAGGTATGTACATTGGCAAGTGATGTCTCCAATGTTGAGGTGGTCTAGCCTCCTAGCCTTGATTGGCAGTTGAAAAATAGATATATATTTCAATTTGTGAATAAAAGTTTTAATAGAGCCATGTTTGCCTGCAAGTGAAGAAAACGCAGCAACGAAGAACAGGGAATGAGGGGCGCGCAATCGCATTCTAAGACTTTGTGCCATTAAGATTAAAAATATCTGTCTGTAAGAAAAACATGTTACTTTCTTCGTTTTTTAAATTGGAACATTCAGCCTTTAAAATTTAAGTAACTCCACCTGGTCTGAGGACATAGTATCTTGCCTTTTTTTCTTCTACTCTTATGCTGAGAGTTTAGTCTGGGGACAATGACTTAATAGGTTTTTCTTTGGAGTGAAGTTTTCCCATTGTAGGCACTAGGAAGAACCAAGGCAAAAGCTGCAGTTAACGTCTCATGTGTCCCATTTGATAACTTTCTCGGGGTCTCTGACGCTGTGGTGGCTGAACTGCTTGTGGAGGTCTCCTCCTCTTTAAAGTGCCTAGAGTATCAAATAAAAGCAAATGAAGCCATGAATTTTTTTAAAAGCATTATCCTCGATTTACAATTCAAATACAAGCTAACTTTTGAACACATGTAAAACTTTGCATAAAGTGTAAGACTGAAGTACAAGTATAAAAGACTTTAAAAAAACAAAGTTAGACTTAGTAAGACTTCCCTTCTCGTTACAGTTATCTAACAGTATCCTAGTTTGTTTGATTCTTTATTTCATTTAGTAAGGGCATTTTGTTGATACAATTTGTTTAATAAGAGTCTATGGGCATGAAAAACCTTGAAAAGTTGACAGAAAGTTCAAACAGAAGAAAGCTGTGTGAATCTGACAAAAATAACAAAACATAAATATTCAAATTAAAGTATTTTTATAAATCAACAGGTGAATATTCAGTGTAGGCATTTTAAAACAGTAATCACTAACTTATGTTGGAAAACAGTATCCTTAAAATAAATACTAAACCATACATTCAGTCATTCCATTTCCAATGGCAAAATATATATTTAAAATTACTTCTTACGGCACAGTTTTCCCACTGAAGAAAACTCTTCTTATTAAAGAGAGGTCTGTATGTTACTGTTGGATTACACAAAGAACCATAACACACAAAAAAATAGCTGGCTATTCTTTAAAAATGGAACAAAAATTTAATTTGCTCAAATCATCTTACCTGGAAGTGGTTTAGGAGGAGGCAACTTTGGATTACTGCTTGGAGTATGAACACTGCATATCTTAATAAACCCAGCCATTAACATGATCAGGGCAATTCCCATAAGCAAAACTGCCCACCAGTAAGCCTAAAAATAATAGATACATATTTTCTTTAATAAATTTATAAAATATTTAATTACACTAGGAGTTTATGCAAGCTTACCACATAGGAACCCTCCTCCAACATCACACTCCCAAACCTGTTACATTTAGTATAAAGTTAACAGTTCTAAAATCATGATTTCTAATACACCCCACACATTCATAAATGGGTTATCTAACAAGTTCATATTCCTAGAACTAAGTTGAGAATCAGTAAGTTAAAAAATAAAACAAATTTTAAAACCCTGTCAATAGCCAAAATATTTATTATACTACACGTACTAAGGCACATGTACTCAAGTCAAAGCAAAGTGCCCTGGACCTTCAACTTAGAAGCGATTTAATCTTATTTTAACTCACAATTCAGGAGGTAGGATGACATAATAAAAAAAAAATTTTTTTAAAAAAAAAAGCACTGATTTTAAAATCCTGGCTCCATCAAGTATTAGCTGTGGGACCTTGGGCAGGTCATTAACTTGACTTCTAGGAGCCCATTTCCTCATCCGTAAAATAAAGATAAAATCTATACTAGCAATACTTCACTATGTTGTTATGAAGCACAAATTAAATAATAAACTGTACATAAAGAGTTTTATACATGATAAAATGCTATATAAATATCAACTATGATGATGCCTAAAATAACGAATGCTAAGCTGGGTAGTCCTGCTTCTAATAAGCCCACAGGCTCATAGCATTTTAGTGCTTAAAGGAGTTTTAAGGAGCACCTAATCTAATCCAATCTCATTTTAAAAAGGAAACTGATACTCAAGAGATGAATCATAAATTAGAAAATTAGCATATTAGAAGGGTGGAGGAGAAAAGCTGCTGCAGGGAGACACACTGAAAGAAAAAGTTAGAAAGGACAGAGTGAAAGGAAAAAAGGTTTTAAAAAAAGTAGATATTAAGAACTCAGAAAGCTTTCCACTTTGTGAGAAGTGGAAAGACCAGGTTCCAATCCTAGTTCTTAAAATTAATGTGTGATCTTAGACACATCACTTAACCTTACTGAGCCTCAACACTGCTTCTTGTTTTTATCCTTCGTTCTCAAAGAGGACCATGACAATAGGAACACGACGCCATGACTTGCAAGTGAACTGGATTTAAGCGAAGAAGGGCTGTGCAAAATCACCAGCCTCACTTTCTCCTCCTGAGCCATCTGGGCCCAGTGGCCAGATACAGATCAGGATGATCTGAGAAGACCTCAGATGCAATGGGAGACTTTTTGACTTTGACTTTTTAAGTTAAGGTCTTTCCCAGGTCTCAGTCTGACTGAGGCAATGCCCATTCAGTGATTAAGGTTAGGTAAGAAAACACTTGAAAGCGTAGGTACAAATTGATATTTTCTTAAAATGTTAAGAAGCATCCATTTAAAAAACATCAATAAGTATTATTTGTAATGGGGATAAGCTAAAAGTCTTCCCAATAAGATCAAGAGTGAAACAAGAAAGCCTCTTATCACCAATATTATTCAATATTATATTAGAAATGCTAGCAATAGCAATGAGAAGAAAAATAAACTGAAGAAATTAGAATGGGCAATGAGGTAATCAGACTCTTTCTGCAGACAGTATGATGGTATATTTGGAAAAGTCTAAAGATTAAACTAAAGAGTTAGTGTAAACAATTAATAATTTTAGCAAAATAGCAGAAAACAAAATTAACACACACAAATCACCAGCATTTCTATATATCACCAACAAAACCCTGCATGAAGAAATAGATACCCCATTTAAAATAACTGTAGGCAGTAGGGAATATACTTGTCAAAACAACCTCAGAAACTACATGAACATAATTATAAAACATTTTATTCAAATAAAGTCAGATTTAAATGACTGGAGAAATATTCATAGTACATAGGTGGGCAGAGTCAATATCATAAAAATGACAATTCTTCCAAATCTATTTATTCAATGCCATCCCAATTAAATTACCAAAAAAATTAACTTACTGAGTTAGAAAAAATAAAAATAAAATTCATTTGGAAGAACAAAGGGTCAAGAATTTCAAAGAAACTAATAAAAAAAAAAATGTAAAGGAAGGAGATTTAGCAGTACCAGATCTTCAACCATATTATAAGGCAGTAATTAATCAAAACTATCTAGTACGGGCTAAGAAACAGAAAGGTAGATCAGTTGAACAGATTAAATATATAATACACAGCAGCAAATGAATATAGTAACTTTGCATTTGACAGAAGTAAAGATTTAAGTTTCAGGGATAAGAATTCACCATTTGGTAAAAACTGTTGGGAAAGCTGGAAAGCAGCCTGGCAGTAATTGGGCATAGACCAATATCATACACCATTTACCAAGATTAGGTCAAAATGGATATAAGACCTAGATATAAAGGGAAATATCACAAGAAAATCAGAATATGGAACATATTACCTTTCAGACTTATGGGTAAGAGAACAATTTATGAATAGACAAGAAATAAAGAGCATTGTGAGGCATAAAATGGATAACTTCGATCACACTAAATTAAAAAAGGTTTTGTATGAATAAAACCAATGTAGCCAAGATTAGAAGAAAAGCAGAAAACTGAAAACACTTTAACAGCTTCTCAGATAAAGGTCCCATTTCTTAAATATATAAAGAATTTCATCAAATCTGTAAGCCTATATGAGTCATTCCCAAATGATAAATGGTCAAAGGATATAAACAGGTAGTTTGGGGATGAAAGAATTAAAACTTTCTATAACTCACATGAAAAAAAATGCTCTAAATCACTACTTATTAGAGAAATGCAAATTAAAACAACTTTGAGGTATCATTTTATATGTATCAGATTGGCTAAAATGATAAAAGGGGAAAGCAACAAATACTGGAGGGGACGTGGAAAAATTGGGACACAAATTTACTATTGGTGGAACCATGAACTGATCTAACCATTTAGGAGAGCAATCTGGAATTATGCCCAAAGAGTTATAAAACTGTGTATACCCTCTGACCCAGCAATACCACCATTAAATTTGTATACCAAGGTGATTAGGGGAAAAGGGAAAGAATTTATAAGTTCTAAAATACTCATAGCAGCTCTCTTCATGGTTGTAAAGAATTAGAAATTGAGGAGACAGTCTTAAAATGAAGAATGGCTAAACAAGTTGTGATACATGACTGTGATGGAATACTACTATGCTATAAGAAACGATGAGCGAATTGATTTTAAATATTTTACTCCCCCCCAATTATATATAAAAACAACTTTTAATACTTTTTATTAAATTTGAGTTACAAATTCTCTTTCTCCTTCCTTCCCAACCCCGTCATTGAAAAGGAAACCAATTTGATAGAGATTACAGACATGCAGTTCTGCAAATTATATTTCCACGTTCATCATGGAGTAAAAGAAAACACAGACCCAAAAAAAAAATTCTTAAAGTTAAAAAAAAAAAAGTAGACTTCAATCTGCACTCAGACTCCATCAGTTCCGTCTTTGGAGATGGATAGCAGTTTTCATTATTAAGTCCTTCAGAATTATCTTGGATCACTGTATTGCTGAGAATAACTAAGTCATTCACAGTTGATTATCATACAATATTGGTCTTACTATATACATTGTTCTCCTGGTTCTGCACATTTCACTTTGCATTAGTTCATGTAAGTCTTTCCAGGTTTTTCTGAGAGCATCCTGTTCATCATTTCTTATAGCACAAGAGTATTCCATCACAATCACATACTATAACATGTTCAATCACTTCCCAATTGATCAACATCCCTCAATTTCCAATTCTTTGCCACCACAAAAAGAGCTACTATAAATATTTTTGTAGTTACGTCCTTTTTCTTTTTTAAAAATCTCTTTGGGATACAGATCTAGTGGTGGTATTGCCTGATCAAAGGGTATGCAAAGTTTTATAACCTTTGGTGATAATTCCAAAATGCTCTATAGAATGGTTGAATTAGGATATCACCTCACCAAAAGTGCACTAGTGTCTCAATTTTCCCACATCCCTCTAACATCTGTCATACTAACTACTCTCACAGGTGTGGGGTGGTAGCTCAGAGTTGTTTTAATTTGCATTTCTGTATTTGATAGTAGTTAAGAGCACTTTTTCATATGACTATAAATGAGCTGATTTTAGAAAAACAACACTTAATGAAATAATGAAAACTGAAATAAGCAGAACCAAGAGAATACTGTACAAAGTAACAGAAATATTGTCATTAAGAACAACTTTGAATGACACCTTCATTTTAAGTATCATAAATACTTGAATCAACTACAAAGGACCTATGAAGGAATATGCTATCCACACTTCCAAAGAAAAAACTGTATAGTTTGGTTTTACATATATATACATATTTGTTTCTAATGTAACCTTTTCTAGAGTGGAGTGGGGGGGAAGGGGAGAGAAAGGGAAGAAGGGAGGGAAGAGAGGGACAGAGGGAGGGAAAGGAAAAAAATAAAAAGTTTACAGCAGAGAAAAGAAAATTTGGAAAGAAGCACAGAAAAGCAGCGCAGCTTTGAAAATGATGAGTAATATTCATTACATAATCAAAAAAACCATGAACAGTGTGAAATGGAAATGTATGGTTTTATAACGAATCCTCTTTATTTTGTGTTGTGTACAAAATGTTTTTTTCCTGTGTGTCTTTTTGTATTTAAGTTCAAAATGAGTAATACATTTAAAAAAAAAACACACACACACCTTACTGTGCCTCAGTTTCCTCATCTATAAAATGAGATGGTTACACTAACTAGGATCTGCAAAGTCCCTTCTAACTCTAAATCCTATAAGTCTTCATATAGGATAAATTAAACCAATGCCCAGAACCTAATACATTAAAAACAAAAAACAAAAAGATTTCTACTGAGCTGGAACTTTTCGAATTGCTTTTTTAAAATCATTGTTTAATGGGATTTGAAAAGCCTCAGCTATCCAAAAAATCTGGCTTCATAGAATATTTCCTTAGAGTTCAAGAAGAATAAGATCTTTCTGTCTAAATTTGAAAACAAAGACGTCAAAACAGAAATTAAACATACTAAAATATTATTGTTTATTCACATGTAAAAAACACATGACACTACAATAGGACACTAGAACCTATAGTTACTTTTCTTTCTTTTGTTTCCTTTTTTAAAAAAAACATTTCTTAGTTTTTATTTTCTAAATTAAAAAAAGACTAGCAATTATAAAAAAGTGTATTGCCCGTGAAACATACAATAAGCATGACTCATAAAATGAGAGACTAGATGACATTTGAAGGCCTTTCTAGCTTTAAGCGTATGATCCTAACAGCACACATTGAAAGAGTTTGTAGCCACTTCTATGGATATTTTTTACTGGACAACACTTACATTAAATGGATAAAGTGAACTGGATTTCAAAACAAATATTTAGAAATTTACTACTACTACCAACAATAACAGTAACAATGAATTTCTATTTATATTTCAGTTTGCAAAGAATCCTTTAAAAGAATGCTTTATTTAAAAATTTTATCAGGTAGATTTAATGCAAGAATTATTAAGTTTATATTTATGTTGCATGTATTTTTATGTGAATTTCTTTTCTCCTCCATTAGAATATAAGCTCATAGCAAACAAAAAAAACAAAAACAAAACTGTTTTATTCTTTGTATTTGTATGTAATGCATACCGAGCACAGTGTTTGGCACATAATAGGCATTGAGTAAATAATTGTTTAATGATTACTATTTCCATTATGATAAGAAACTAATACCCTCAGGGGTTAAGTAATTTGCCCAGGGAAATGAGCATCAGATGAAAGCACATGCTAAATTTTATAAAAACCATGGCTTCCAGACACAGTCTAAGGGGAAAAAAAAGAAAATCCTTAAAGAGAATTTTGTTTATTCTTCATATTTCAACAGCATTAGTGATATATATGATCAAGAATGAAAAATTAGTTAACTTAATGACAAATTCTATTCAAGAATTCAAATTAAAAGTTGCTTCCCCACCCCTTCTCTTTGATCCACATATAACACAGTGCCATCCATGAATTCTCCACCAGAAAAACAAATACCAGGTGTACTTAGTTTGGGATACACACCTCCTCCCAGAATTAATACATTCAAATTCAAGTTCCCTCCAAAGTTATTCACTATTGTTGTTCCATAGTGTCAGACTCGTGACCCCATTTGTGGATTTCTTAACAGAGATACTGGAGTGATTTTCCATTTCCTTCTCCAGCTCATTTTATAGATGAGTAACAGGCAAACAAGTTAAAGTGACTTGCCCAGAATCACACAGCTCATTAGTGTCTGAGGCCACATCTGAATTCAGAAAGATTAGTCTTCCTGACTCCAGGTCTAACATTCTATCCACTGCGTCACACTGTAAGAGCATACAAATTTTCCAAAGATTATGCCTTTGCCTAAAATATCTTTTTGGAATTATCTTCATAGCATGAGGTACTTTTCTGAATACTGGAAATCTCTGTCTCTGGATAAAGTATTTGATGTTTTAACTGATCAAAAGTCATGTGAAGCTAAGGTAGGTGAATAAGGTTTAGGTGGTTAAGGTAGGTAAAACAGTATTTTAAGGGAGAGGAAAAAATGACTACAGAGTAATAAGACTGATTTTGTATATGTGGTTTAACCCAGATCCAAAAGCAATTGCAGAAGAGGTACTGTCAAAGTTTTCTGAATGATGGTAACATATATTCATTTAACAAACATTTATTAAGCACCTGCTATGTGCTTCATAATTTAGCTGTATGGACCTAACATCCTAAAGCACGCAACTCTGGAGGGAATAATATTCATTTGGATATCACAGAATATGATAATGATATATATAATCACATAATCATTTGGATATCACAGAATATACTATATAATTATAATATTATATATAATAATAATATCACAGAATCAAATGATATGTATAAATTCTAGTACATCTTGTTTTTGAGAGTTTTGTTACTTTATGATCACAACTTGGATAAGACACATGGATCATGATATATGAATCAATATTGGTCTTCAGAGTCATCACTAATGGCATGCCACAGGAATGTCTCATTCAATATTTTCATCAACAACTACGTTGAGGGTAGAGTTTGACAAATTTTCAGGTGACGTAAAGTTAGTAGGAATAATTAAAATGTTAGATGTCAGAATCAATATTCAAAATTATCTTTACAAGTTGAAACAGCAGACTGAAACCAACAAGATGAAAGTTGATATGGTTAAATGTAAAGCCATGTAAATATGCTAAAACAAATACAACATACTTCACATTATTTATGAAAAAAATCACATACCTTAACACTTGGATTTTTACATTTATACACTTAAACTTCTTAAACAAATCTAACTTTCACCTTAAAAAGCATCCAAACAAAAAAATCACTGATATTTCACACAAATAAAATCTACATCAACAGTATCCAGAATTCAAAAGATAATAAATGAAATTTATAAAGCACTTTGAGAAATGTAAGATACTTTAGAGAACTTCAGTCTTAGGGATAAGAGTGAACAAAAAGAAACAAAATGAAAAGAGAAAGGACCTGAATAATAGGTCAATTTCTAAAGCAAACCACATTCAACCTATATTATGACAACTCAATCAAATTTATAACTTGCAGATTTCCTATCATACTTCAATTAATATTTTAATGACTTAATAAGTCCATTTTCAGCAACCATTTAAATGTATCAAGTAAATTAGAACTGGTGCATATTATACTGACTACCCTGTGGACAAAAAAAGAAATTATGGGCTAAATAACAGTAGAAGGGTGGATTTTGCAGCTTAGTTTAAACTTGTATGCCTAAAAGGCAATATATCAACCAGCAGGGTCATTTCTAATGCTACAGGAATGTTCCGCTCACCATCTGTATCAATAACCACATTGAGGTAGTACAGCTTGTCAAATTTTTGGGTGACACAAAGCTAGTAGGGATAATTAAAATATCAGATGTACAAATCAATATTCAAAATTATCTCCACATGTTGAAATAACAGATAGAAACCAGCAAAATGAAAGCTGATATGAATAAATGTAAAGTCAGGTATATATGCTAAAACAAATTAACTCTATAAGCCTAACACCTATTTGATAATAAATTACGTGCAAAATACATGGACATTTGATTGTGTCAGAAGTTCAATTTCAGTCAACATTCTGGTGTGATCAGTAATATAAAATTTCATGCTACATTAACAGAAATATAGTATCCAGAATTCAAAAGAAAATAAATGAAATTTGCATAGCATGACCCTTGCAAGAATACCAAAAGGTCTTACTGAAATTTGAGTTGGTCACATCGATTATTCTGTTCAGTCTTAGAACTCATATTTGAAAAAGGGCACTGACAAATTGGAATATACCCAGAGAAATATTATAGGAAAGGTAAGAAGGTCTAGAAACCATGTAAAAGAGAAATGGCTAAAAGAACAGGGGATACTTTGCCTAGAGATAATAAGACCAAGCAGGGCATAGATCTGTTTGAATGACTGAAAGGAAAGCAAGCTTTGTGAATCTAGAAAAAAACTAAGGATTCAGAGATGAAAGCTACAGAGAAGCAGAGATGATCTTTTCAAACTTTCCTCTGGACCCCAAAGCTTCTGAAACCCTGAAAGAGGCCAAAAATAAATAAATAAACAAATGAAAATCAAAAAATAGAAATAGGAAACTGAGAAGTAACCTCTGAGGGTACATTCCACTAACTGTTCTACTATAGACTTGTGGGTTGCGACCCCCACCGTTTAAGAAACACTGAAGGGGTCATGAGTGGAAAAAGTTTAAGAAGCCCTCTGCTAGAGAACCATGTGCCTGAGGTCTCTATTTTAGCAATGAGTTCCTCCTATTGCTAAGAAATAGGTCAACAATTATAGTCCCCTTAATTACTTCCTCTACCTTTTCAAGGATGAAATTATCATTAAGACCAAGTAAGAAGTAATTAGCTACTCTGCTTTTCTGCAGAAGCCCCAAAAGACAGCTAGATAAGTGAAGTTCCCCTATCACTATTATCTGCCTCTGTGCCAGGTTTGTGATATGTTTCTCAAGCTCTTCCACATAGTTCCCCTTTCTCTACAGGTGATCATTATAATGTCTACTATGATGCATACATTGATAAAATCTACCAAGGGAGTCAAGTAAGAAGGAATTAAAAGTTAAAGAACAAAATTCTGATATTGGGGCAGCTAGGTGGCGCAGTGGATAGAGCTCTGGCCTTGGAGTCAGGAGGACCTGAGCTCAAATCCAGTCTCAGACACTTGACACTTACAAGCTGTGTGACCCTTGGCAAGTCACTTCACCCCGACTGCCTAAGCAAAAAAAAAAAAAAAAAAAAAAAAAACTGATGTCACAAAAGGGAACAATTCCCATGAGGAAAGAAAGAGGGAGATAAACTGGCCAATATGAGTATACAATGAACCAACAGACCAACTTTTAAAAGACAAAATATGAAAACAAGGGCAGGTAGGAAAAATAAATACAAGAGTGTGCAACTATGATGTAAGAAGAGTGTTAGGAATGTTAATGATGAAAATGAGCTGTGGTTGCAAAGTGAAGAATAATAAGAGGTATTTATTTTGTGGCTGTTTAGTTATACTGGGAATAAGGAGAAAGCTCAAAGCAAGTATGGGATCACTTATCAGAACAGATAGGAGAATGATAACAGATGAGCAAAAAAAAGGCAGAGTTGCTCAGGTCTTACTTTGCTTGTTTTCTCCGCCAAAGAAAATGATTTTTGGACTGGGAAGGACAAAGAAATGTCAACTGAGGAACTGAAAATCAAGACAACATGGGGGGAGTGGGGGGGAGACCCATAGTTAAGTTCAAGTAGTCACAAACAGATGAAATACAGCCCAAGGTATTAAAATAACTTATAGAAATGACTGCTAAATCAGAGCAAACGATCTCTGAAAGATTATGGAGAAGGGGAGAGGTATCTCATGACTGGCAAAAGGCAATTCTTGTTATAGTTTAAAAAGGTTAAGAGAGAGAAGTCTATAAAATACAGGTCAATGAGTTTAATATCAATTCCTTTCAAAACTGTAAAATGTATTATTAAAATAGCACTTATAAACATTTAGAAAAACAAACAATGATCATATCACAAAGACCTAGTAAGGCTTCATCCAAAATGTGTCACGAAAAACTAACCTCATTTTGTTTTTAAACCAAGCTACTACATCTGGTAGGTCAGAAGAATTCTGTAGGCACAGAATTAGACTTTAGCAAAGCATCCTTTCATGCTGTACTTATGGACAAGATGAAGAGATGTTAGCTAAAGGATAATACAGTTAGATGAACCATTAACTAGCTTCATTACTAGATTTAAAAAAAAATAGTCATTAATGGTTCAATGTCAACACTAAAGAAAGGCTCTAAGGGGCAGCTAGGTGGTGCAGTGTATAGAGCTCCAGCCTTGCAGTCAGGAGAACTTGAGTTCAAATCTGGCTTCAGACACTTGACACTGTATGACTCTAGGCAAATCACTTAACGCCGACTGCCTCACCAAAAAATAAAAAGAAAGGACCCAGTAAAAATATCCAGAGGATACATCCTTTAAAAAAACACTTTTACAATTTTGTTAATTATTCTTGAATAAAGAAAAGAACACATAGGAAGGGAAGGAGAGAGGAATGGAAGCAGAGAGGAATGGAAGCAATGCCAATGAAACAATTTTAAATTACAAAGAGAGAGGATGTATAGAAGTGTTAGTACTACAATGGTAAATTTAACAAATATTTTAAAAAAACTGTAATTAATAGATTTGTGGTATAACAGACAATCCCATTTTTCTGTTCATTGAATGAGGACATATTCAGTCTGTTACTGTCTATCAAGTTCATAATAATAATAAAGAAAATTTTAAAGAAATGATAGGCATACAAAACATGACCAACTTCAGAAAAAAATGAAATGCGAATTTTTATACTGCATCAGAAAATTCTTAAGAAGCAAAATGTTATTTCCTCATAACAACTGCTATTATTAACTATGCAAAAAATTATGATCAAGGAGTTATTATAAGGTCCATTTAAAATTATTAAAGTTTTTTTGTTTCATTTTTTAAAAGCACTCAAGGATCTACTTACCACAATCCATTCAGCAATGTTTTCATATAGCTCTGGACTAAAAATTGCTTTTTTCAGTCTAGCTAGAGGGCCATCAGCATCCACCAATCTGCACCGCATAAATACATCACAGTAGCCTCGAAAATCATTACAAGGGGATCCAGGTTGCAAGGTGATGGTTCGACCATTGAAGTGCTTATCCCATCGCTGAGATCCTGTACTTGCACAAGATGATGGATCCACTAGAAAAGAGGAAACATCAAAAACAATTTAAAAATCATTAATTTTTAAAAAATCAATTCATTTGCAACAAACATTTACTGAATGCCTATGAAATGCATTGTTTTTTTAAGTGTTCAATTCAAAACCATGCACATTATATCAATAAAAAGGATCACAAAATCCTAGGGCATGTTGCAGACGTTAACTAATTAGACAGAGAGACATTCCTTGCAAATGAATAATAATCAGGCTGAAATGTTTTTGTTCCATTCATTTTTGATGGAAATACAAATATGTAAATATGAACAAATCAGTCAAAAAAATAGCAATTATTTGATGAGCAGATACCATGGATTTAAAACATTCTAAAAGATTCATGGAATTTACTAACAAAATGGCATTTTTATAATAAAGGTATCATTTTAAAATATTTTAAGAGACCATTATCACTACAATATAACACTCAAGGCTGATTTTTTTTAAAGATGGGCTCATTTTAAACTACAGCTTTTCTTCAGCAAAACACTACCAGAGTTCATCAAGTTGAAACTTAAGAGAGAATAATTATAATAAATTACAAAGTGCAGTCTTACTTTTATTCATACAGCAAACATGACATAATTCTTTATCATCTTTGCCATCAGAACTAGCACATGTGCATTCCTCCAAGCCATGTTTTTCACAGATAGATCCTGCGCATTGCTATTGTAGAGAAAAATGAAGAAACATTCTAGGGTCTATATAGTAAAATGTACTGCTGCTAGTGAGAGAAATAAAAAAGTTAAACATTCTATTATGAAAAAAGTAAAAATGAAAAATTTTGTTTCAAATAAGAAGTCTTTCACAAAGCACACTAGAAATAAAGCCTACAACTGAGTCAAGTAGATACTTTCAGAAAGGATAAACGCCACATTAAAAGCAGAACAATAAACTAACTTAAAATAATATGAATACAGAAATAGGAAAGACAAGTGTACAGGCATTACAATGGGAAATTGATACTCCTTCAGCAAAAGGAAATAAGGAAAAAAAGAATTTTGTGAATTGTTTGTACTTCAATACTTCAAAAAATTCATCAATGCAGGTATTCATCCACTGATGCAGCTTGCAACCCTTTCATGCTTTAATAGAAAATTAATGAGTTACTATGGCCAAAAATATTTATCTCTGAGCCAACTTTTTTGGCAATAAACCTTGGCTAAACAGTCCTTAAGTGACAGGAAGTTGTCAAGCCTATGGTGTGGGTCCTTTCAGCTTGTCTGCTGAAGTGAAGTGATGTCAGACTTGCCAGAACTCATGTTCTATGGATAAAGCTTTTAGGAACTTAGGATCTCTAAAAGCAATCAAACATAGCAACAAAATGTTTAATAAATTGAAGGACACAAACTAGTGGCAGCAGGACTTCCTATTTAAAAAAAAAAATTACTGCCAAACTAGAAAGCAGTTTGGAAGAAATTAGACCAGCATCTTAAATTGTATATCATAATCAATCCACAAGCATTTATGAGGTACACTGTACTAGACACTGGGGAAACACAAGGAGGCAAAAGACAGCCCCTACACTCAAGGAGCTCACAATGTAATGTGGAGGCAACAAGCAAACAAACACGTAAAAACAAGCTGTAACCAGGATAAAGAGGAAATAATTAGAGATGGAAGTACAAAGAGGGAAATACAAACACAAAGAACGAAACAATCATTACTCCCAAGAAGTTTCCATTTTAATGGGTAAGACAATGAGTACATATATAAGTGTTACCAGAATAAATATAAAAAGAATCAATGCAGACAAATATATAGTAGTTAAATACAAGGTAGTTTGAGAAGAGGGCAACAACAGCTTGAGGAGTGAGAGAGTAGGATTAGGACAAGATACATGTAAAGGTGGCTCCTGAGCTTTGCCTTGAAGGAAAAAAAGGATTTTCAATATAAAGCATTTGTAAAAAAGCACCACATTCCTGACATGGCAAATAGCCAGTGCAACGGTGGGTACAGACAGGAGATGGAATGTTGTATGGGAAGAACAAAGAGAACACAAGTTTGGTTCTATCTCAGATTGTGGTAAGGGGACTAATATTCAACGAGAATGGAAAATGTATCCTTTCTGAAAAAAGAATAAAGGAGATCATAAGAGAGAAAATAGACAATAGAGATTACATAAAATAAAAGGCTCTTCAGGAAGAAATTCAATGTGACTTCATCAAGTATCTAAGACACAGGATACGTAAGACATGTATGCATACATAAATCTATATTTATATACATATTTACACACAAAATTGACCAAAAGTAACTGAAAGCCATTCCATAATAGATAAATGGTCAAAGGATATCAACAACTTTCATCTGAAAATAACCATGTATAAAAAAAGGGCGAATCATCCCCAAAATACTAAAGTGCTTGTCACAACTTATAGTGCTTAAGTAATGCTATTATCATTCAACATTTATTCATTCAAAAAAGGAAATGTAAATTGAAACAACTCTAAAATGCTATCTTACAACCAGTGAATTGGCAGAGATGATAGAAGATGGAAGTGAGCAATGTTTTAAGGGCTGTAGGAAGACAGGTATACTTCTAAAATGTTAGGGAAGCTGTGAACTGATCCAACCATTCTAGCAACTAATTTGGAATTATGAGAAAAGTCACTAAACCATGCATTCTTTTTGATCCACCAGTTCTACTACTGAGTATATGCTCCAAGGAGGTCAAAGACAAAAAGGTCACATATATAACACAATATTCTTAAGTGTTTTTTATGGGTAGCAAAGAACTGGAAATAAAATGGAAGCCTGTTGATCGGGAAATTGTCTAACAAATTGTCGAATATAAAAGGAACATTATTGCACTATGAGAAATGGTGAATAAGGAATTCAAGAAACACAGAAGATTTGTGTGAATGAATAAGGAATGAAAAAAGCAGAACCAAGAGCACAATATTCACAATGACCACACTAAAGAAAAGAACACTGAAAGCCAGCTGAACTCTTAATTTTAAAGATCTTTGTCCCAGTGAACAGATCATGAAATGTATTTCTCTATACTCAGTAAAGAAAGTGGGTAAATATAGATTTGGAAAACTGTGTATGTAGTAGCTGTGTTTCTTAACTGCTCAGAAAATTAACCTTACACACAAAAAAAAAAACCACCTGAAATTTTGCCAGAAAAGCATTATGATTTCTAAATATGAGAGATAATGGTGAAGCATGTTTCACTATTAGTTATTAAAATATTTTCCCCTTGAGGCACAGTGGATAAAGCACTGGCCCTGAAGTAAGGAGGACCTGAGTTCAAATCTGGCCTCAGACCCAACACTTGACACTTACTAGCTGTGTGACCCTTGGCAAGTGACTTAACCCTACTGCCTAGCCAAAAAAAAGTTTCCCCTCGATGCCCATCAAATGGGGAATGATTGAACAAGTTGTGGTATATGATTGTGAAGAAATATTATTGTGCTGTAAGGAATGACAAGGGAGATAGTTTCAGGAAAACCTAAGAAGACTTCTATGAGCTGATGCAAAGTAAAGTAAACAGAACCAGAAGAACAATGTGCAAAGTAACAACAATACTGTTATGCTGATCAATTTTGACAGACTTAGCTACCCCAATCAAATGATCCAAGACAGTTCCAAAAGACGCGTTATGAAAGATGCTAGTCTACCTCCAGAGAGAGAACTGATGAACTCTGAGTGCAGACTGAAGC
The DNA here is from genome assembly GCF_900497805.2 of Vombatus ursinus. Taxonomy (NCBI): domain Eukaryota; kingdom Metazoa; phylum Chordata; class Mammalia; order Diprotodontia; family Vombatidae; genus Vombatus; species Vombatus ursinus. Next base: position 64,803,774 of record NW_020948983.1, on the reverse strand, counting down.
ATACCTTATTTTTCTTACTGTTTTTTTGGGGTTTTTTTTTTTTGTTGTTTTTTGGAGGGGTAGGGAGAATGTGCCAACATGGCTAATACATAAATGTGTTTTGCATGGTTTCACATGTATCCCTGATATATTGCTTGACTTTTCAATGGGTGTGGAGGGGTTAGAGAGGAAAGAATTTAGAATTCAAAATTTTAAAAAACATGAATGTTTAAAAGTATATTTTAAAAATTATTCCCTTTAGGGGCAGCTAGGTTGCACAGTAGGTAGAGCTCTGGCTTTGGAGTCAGGAGGACCTGAGTTCAAATGCAGCCTCGGACACTCGAAACTTACTAGCTGTGTGACCGTGGGCAAGTCACTTAACCCCAATTGCCTAACCCAAAAAAAAAAATTTCTCCCCTTTAACCTGGGAAATGTGTTAAGTGGTATATACAGTAGATTGAGTCACAGAGATTAAAAAAGGAAAAATATATCCTTCTGCCCAAGAGAACAAGATTAATTTCCCTATATAGTTCTGCAATCAACATACCTAAAGACCAACTATACTAATTATAAGTACTTGTCTACTTTTCAAAGGGAAGTTTGAGAAAACTGAGTCAAAGTATTGTGAATCAAATGTAAAACTTACCCCATTGATGCAAACCTGTGTATGTCTATTACAATCTGTGAAATTGGGTTTAGGGTCAGATGCTGGGCAGAGAGCTTTAACACCATTACATACGCCTTCTTTTGCACAATCAGAATCATCCCGACACTTCTCAGACTTTGACTTGAAATTACATTGTGCAGTACAACAAGGACCTTGACTTGGGCTGAGGAAACATTTTTTTTTTTAAAATAATGAAATATATTATACATTTCAATGCCCGTTGTCTACTTAAGATAATATGATGCTAATATACAATTTTACTAAATAATAAGTATAGAAAAATCCATTTCTCAGTAAATATGGCACTAATACACCAATTTAAAGTTTCACTTCAACTCCAGATTACAAAATCTGAGCATTCTGATTAGTAATAGATGATTGCTATTGTGATCATTGCATTATGTGTTCCCTTCAATTTATCCACCTTTAGTGAAAAGTTAGCACAGGAAATGCAATTCATTTTTATTTTTCAATTAGTCAAGTAATTAGTGAGTCAGTGCAGTGAAGAGGAAAGAATGCTACATTTAGAGACATAAGAAGGTACAAAACCTGTTTCTTCTACTACTTAATACCTGTTTGAGCTAAAGCAAGACACTTGACTTCTGTGGGCCTTAGTTTTCTCATTTACAAATTAAGAGGACTGTACCAGATAACGTCTTAAAGTCCTTTTCAGCTCTAAGTCTATGATCACATTTAAATACTGTAAACAAGTACCAAAGTCCCACATGAACACTGCAAACAAGTATCAAAGTTCCACATACAGTAATAAGATGTCAAGAGAAAATAGTCTATTGTCAAAAAGTCTTGAAGTAATTTGATTAACAGATTAATTACGTGATTTAAATATACAAAAAGATGCACACATAAGTAAACATGGATCTATAACACTTAAAGAAAATTAAGACTCTTTAATAGGGAGGAGGGAGAAACCATCTGGGGTAAAGAATCCTATTAACTGCTTTTCCCATGCAACTCTAAAACATATACCACATCAATATGAGTAACAGTTACAAGTATTCTTCACCATTCCTCAAATAAGAAATGAAAATAACAATTTTAAAATTAAATTGACAAATTTTAGTTTTAAATTATCATCATAATTAGCTCCATGGAACAATATATTTAAATTTGTAACTACATTCTGGGGTGTACCTGCACTGTTTTCCTGGTTTTAACTTGCATTTTTTTTCCTCTGGTTGGTTTGCATCATAGCAGCATTCATCCTTACACTGATCGCTATAACCACAATCACATTCTTCTCCTTGTTCTACCATTCCATTGCCACAAATAGGTTGGCCAGATTCTGAGAAAAAGAAATAGCTCTCATTAAAATAACAAAATGATGTACACAGTTATTTTATTTAAAATTCAAAAATAGTTCGAGGAATTTTTTTTAAAGGAAGTAAAAAAATTTTGGTGAGCAACAGAAACTTAGAACACTGAACTAGTAGTTTAAAAACCTGGATTTCTGTTCTAGCTCTGCCATAATTAGCCATATGACCTTGAGCAAATTTTAATCAAGTCAAAATCTCCCTGGATCTTAGTTTACTAATTTCTCAAATGATGGAGAGTTAGATCTCTATGCCTCGTTCCAGTTTATACACACCTCCTCCAAAAATCACTTTGACTGTAGTCATAAAACTATATTCATAGAATCTTTAGAACAGGGATCTATGAGTTTTGTCACTTGCCACGGAGCAGAACAAGGTCTTAACCAAAACACACATTTCTCTAGTTTATTCTTAGAAGCTCAAAGTTCAAATTATTACAAAAGATTTTTGTTATTGTTCAGTTGTGTCCAACTCTTCACGATTCCATGGACTTTTTTCTCCAGGATGTCTGGTTCTAGATCAATAACCACATAATTGTGGTTACTGGTGATGTTAAGATCTTTCTTGTATAGTTCTTCCATGTATTCTTCCTACCTTTTCTTAATCTCAAGTTCCTACCATTTTTGTCTTTTATCATGCCCATTTTTGCATAAAATATTCTTCTACTTCCCTGCAATGCTCATTTAAAAAGACCTTATCTCTCCTTGCTATTCTCTGGAATTCTACATTCAGTTGGGTACAGCATTCCTTTTCTCCTTTACCTTTCACTCTCAGGATAGACTGACAGTTTCCCAACTATTTGTGAAGGCCTGACTTGTAGGATGAGCTCCCTGCTCTGCTGCTATGCAAAGAGCTTTCCTCTCTGTCCCTGCTACCTTGCTTTTTACCCACCATACTTTTCACCTCTTGCTGTGGACATAATAATCAAAGGAATATTATCACAACTTCTGGAAAGGCAGTATCTGTGAACGGCCCTAAGTATCATTTCACAATTCCTGTGACTCCCAGGTGAAGACTCCTTTCTCTGGTTACTACTCCCCATATATGTTGTCTCCTCCTACTAGGATGTAGGCTCCTTGAAGGCAGGGAGTACATGGCTTTTGAATCAAATTCCTTATAGAATTTATCTTCTTCCTAGGCAACCAAAGAGGGAGCATAGTGCAGTAGATACAGCAATGGCTTTGGAGACAAGACAACCTGAGTTCAAGTCCTGTTTCTGTCACATACTGGCTATGCACCCTTGGAAAAGTCGCTTAACTTCTAAGTGCCTTAGACCACATGTGTCCAACATGTGGATCATGCCAGAAACAGCCCACAACATTTCCAAGTGCAGCCCAAACTACATCAAAAGGAAATTGGGGAGCAGCTAGGTGGTTCAGTGGATTAGAGCAGGACCTGAGTTCAAATCTAGCCTCAGAAATATAACAATTACTACCCCAACTGCCTCACACAAAAGAATATAAAATAAAATAATGTAATGTAATGTAATATAATATAATATAATGAAATCGGGAAATATTTATCAAAACAAATAAAAGCACAATAGAACATAATGGTAACATGTCATTTTCTATGTCAACATGCAACCTACAAGGATCCTTTCGTAGGATTTAGTGGCCCTGTTTCTACTTGAGTTTGACATCACTGCCTTAGAAAACTATCCAAGTCTACAAGTTACAGAAAAGGTGTTTACTTATACTGGTAGGAGAGCACTAGATAAAATCAGAGGTCTAATCCCTAATCCTATCCCCTGCAATAGATCACGCTCCTTGTTACAACAGTCGCTTAAGTTTATCCTAAGCACTGAGATAAGATAATCTGCATACAGAGATTCTTGTGGTCTTTGGTCATATGATGAAACCAACTCTGATTTTATTTCCCTCTTCACTAAGAATCTTGGGTCTTTCAATTTTATTGTAACTTTTTTATGTCTTCTGATATCAATAAAAAAAAGCCAATTTCAATGTAGTTCAATTCCTTCAGTCGTGTGAATATGTTGGCCAACCTGGAATCCTGAATTTATTTTGACAATTAAAACCTTTTATGACACTAAGGAAGGCATAGTAGATAGAGAGCTGGCCTGGGAGTCAAGTCAGTCTCTGACAATTTCTAGCCATTTGATCCTGGGCAAATCACTTAACTGCAGTGTTCCAAGACAATGCCCTAAGAGAAATAAATTCATGATCTGCATCAGTAAACTACAGTTCTTCACACTAGTGAAATATGAAGTTGAAAATCATCACCATCCCCTCACTCCAACATGGTATATACATACCGACAAAACAGTTATTTCTCTTCTTTTCAAGAACTTGGCTTATGTTTCGAATACTACAGAGTGAAAATTTATTGTTGTTAAGCTTGTCCCCAGATGTAGCTCTTGCATACATGATATAATTGCCATTTTCTTTCTGTCCTAAATTCTTAGATTCTCCTGGAGTACATTCCGTTCCAGAATCATGCTGTAAAACAAGACATCTATGTTATACATATCAAAGAGTAAAAAAAAAAAATAATTTTAATAGATTTTTTTCCCCAATCAGTTAATTTTTCACTAGAATAAGCCACAGAATTGCCTATTTTGGAGGAGTTCAAGAAATAGTAAAGATAACATTTTTTCTACAATGGATAGAACAATGAAAAGGGTAGAAGAAAAAAATGGGGGAAGGGGAAGGGAAAAGCAAACAAGGAAGAGAAAAGAAAAGGGGAAATAGGTAAGGAAAAGGGGAAAGAGAAAGGGGAAGCAAATCTTCTAAAATTCTTTAAATTACTTAGGTTGAAGTTCAATAATTACTCTCCCTTTTCATCACAAACCTCTAAAACAAAATAACCTAGGGAATCACTATTCACAGAACTTTGTCTTTCAAGAATCTACTTATAAAGAGAAGAAACAAAAGTAAGAAAGGCCACAACAATGCCAAGACCAAATAAGTCTAGCTTGTGACCAGATCTGAAGGATGGAAATTTTCCTATATTTGATTTATGATAATACTTAAAGGTCCTTTCTAGCTTCAGAATTCAATATATTTACAATTGCCAAATTTGGAAGAAACTGGGGGAGTTTATTTTACTAAAGAAAAAAGTAAGTCTTTAAATTTAATTTTTAAAATGACAATATAAGATATATGATACTTATTGATTTGTTCTTATGAAAAGTAACATGGCATAGCAGATACAAAGCCTTAGAACCAGGAAAATCTGGGTTCAAATGCTGCCTCTGACACTTAATAGCTGTGTGACCAGAAGCAATCCACCTCATCTGAGGGTCAATGTTCTCATCTGTAAAATAGGGACCATAAATTCCTTTAGAGACTACATGTCTCAGAGTTTTTAATGAGGACTGCATGAGACAATGTATGCTAAACACTTTGCCACCCTTTAAAATCCAGGTATCAGTAAATGTCATTTTGACAATTTTACAAATCTATAAATTTGATTTATCTTATTAAAATTCCAAAGATATATTTCCTACTTATGCTGTTTTTGAATGTCACCTTGCACTAACTCCTAATAGCCTACTGTAGTTCATTACCCTCCCCACTTCCCCCAATCTTTTTCAGATTAACTGTGTCCTAGTCATGCCTCCCCTGACTTCACTTTTTGGGCCTGATATTCTCCATTTATAAAATAAAGGAGTTGGATCAGATGAAGGCCTATTCTAACTGTAAATTTTTGTTCCAATATTTTACCCTTTAATATCCTGTCACCTGAGTTTTGTATAGATTTATTTTTCAAAAGATTATATAATCACCTTGCTAGTATTAAGTGTAATAATAGGTCATATAAATTCTATAAGAAAAATTGATAAGCAAGCAGTACTCACAGGAGAACCAAAGTTGTGTCCAACCTCATGAGCAAAAGTAATATGAGAAACTTTCGGTGGGACATGAGATCCATAGTTCTGAACAGTGATGATGCCAGTATTTAAGGATTTCTTTTTACCATCTGAATACAGTTTACTTTTTTCACATATTCCTCCAGAACTTCCTAATTATGAAGGAAAAGTAACAAAGATTAGTATCTTTCCCTGACTCCAAAAAAGTTACTGTAAAAAAAATTGTATTAAATTATACCAATCGCATTTTTTGAGTTTGAAATTCCACTGGGTCCTCAATGTGTCAAATGACCCTTTTCTTTATGTCAGGAATAGCAAATTCCTTCTAATATTAATTTTTAGTAGTACATATAAAGAAATTTTTAAGAGCAATCAGCTTGCCCCATCTCTGCTTTTTTATTTTTGCTGAAATACATAATCACTGAAAAATTATTAACGTTAAATATAGAACACTGTATTTCTTCAAATCTCAATTCCCTTTCTTGATTTCATTTTTGTCATTTTCTCTCCTCTCCTTTTAATTTAATGTTGAAATGTTCACATTTATTCAAAGCTACGCTTTATATGTTCCTTTTTATGTTTATGGTTTTGTAGAGGCAAATTTATAGCTTGAGTTCAATGAAAACCAAGGAGGCTTGCAGAGATTATGAAAAAGTCAATAATGGTAGTGACACAATATGTAGTTTGCTGTCCTTGAAAGAAATCTATAATGCTACATATGACTAACTTATATGATTTTTTTCAAATTTCCCCTAGGAAATTTAACTACATATAAAAGCTAGAATACATATTAGTATATTCAAGCATACTTCATTAACAGATACTATGAAGCTTACTTAATGAAACTGCTGACAAAAGTAATATTTATATTGGGACTTATGAGAAACCAAAATAAAAAAATTTTAAAAACTAAAGGTTAAAGAAGAAATTGAATGATCAATCAGTCCACCTACATTTATAAAGGAACACTTTGCATATTACACATTTTAGAAATTGTTTTCTCTTTTTAAAATTTACTATACCATTTAAAATACTTTAAATCTGCATAAATGTTAGAAAGGTATTCATACATAGTTTCTAAAGAAATGTAGTTAGTTCACCTTTTAAAATATCCTAACTGATCCATCAAGCCATTTGGAAATAATTTTCTGTATGTACTAACAGACCATGACTTCATGGTGCCATTAAAAAAATCCCTATTAAAAAAACACGACAAATCTTTGATAGAACTATAAAAAGAGAAAGATATTACAATATAATACTTCCTTCTACTTCCATGAACTATGTACTAGGAAATATTCATGAAATAAAATTTTAAATTGCTTGACTGGATCTACAAGATAAAGGTGTTAGTTTGCTTTAAAGAAATAAAACTAGATGTATACACTGAAATACATGGAGGTTTCCATCCTGTCACACAACTCTAGAAACATTAGCTCAAGTAGTGGAGTTTATGTTTGTTTCAAAAATAGGGGTATTATATATAGTTGGTTACTAGAACAATCCAATCACATAGACCCCTTAGAAGTATTTAAAGCAAAAATAACTCAGAAAGCCTATTTAATATTCTTCTTTGCCTAATTATTTTTTTCCAGATGAGGACCATGATAATAATATTGAAACTTATAAACGATATTGTTGTATTCACAATAACACATTAAGTTAAAATGCCAAGTGCTTTAAGCATATAATAAATCAATAAATATCCTGCCTGAGTGAAGATTTGTCAATTGCAAAGTGGTCCGATGCAGAACTGTCAAAACTTGAATTAAGCATAGAAGACTCCAACTGCAAATCTTTTCAGTTAAAGAGAAAATAGTAAATACATGGTTGTCAAAAAAGCATGCTCTATTCAGGTTTTAAAATGGATACTTTTTCTATTTATTTAAAAGTATTTTTTCTAATTTCAGGCAAAGGTATACTTAGTTTTGAGAACACTATTCTGAAATAAAGAATTTGTTACTACTTTACTATCTAACTTTAAACATATAGCCTGATGTCAGTTTTAATTACTATTGTTACATAAGAATGTATCATGTACTTCAGACAGCAGTTCTTATTAAATAGGCAAAAAACACATATAAATTGATAAATTAAAAACTAATTTTAGTAATCTATTAGTACCAGTTTTAATTTACTATATAAAAGTAAAAATATTACTTATATAGAAATATGATACACAAATGAATCATACTCCAATAGTAAATACTCATAACTCAAGTTCAATAATTATTCATTTTATAAAATTAACATTTCATTACACATTCAAAGATCAAAGTAAGGAATATAAAAGAAAAGGGCAAAAAGTATATCTGATTTTAATTCAATTAATTTATTGGACACTATGTGCCAATTATTATAGTTTCAAAGCATCCTCTCTGTTTGTATAGAATTCTTTAAAGTAAATACACATAGGAACATTAGCACTCACAAGTATACAACTCCAAAATTTGAAATCAATGAGACCAGGATTTAGAATGGAAGTAATGAGATCATGTGGTTAGGTTCTGTACTTCTTTAGGCTTTAATATTTCACTGTATCTTCTCAAAAACACTAAGTGAAAATTGATAAGCAGGAAGTAATTTGTATGTCTTGGGATTTTAAAAATATATCTGCAAAGCTGCTACATATCTAAGAATATAGTATGTGATTGTTTTCTAGATCAACACTCGTATTTTAACAAGGAATTATAAGGTCTGTAAAGAAGTTAAGTAGTAGTTAAGAGCAGGCTAGTATCCCAGAACCAAGAACTCTTAAGAATAAAAATGGTATTCCTATCTCTGTAACCTATATACACAAATTTGAAAGAAATTAAATGAATTAAAGTGATTAAATGATGAATTAATTTAAATTCTATTTTCAAGTCATATTTATTGAGTGCCCACTATATAGAGTACTTTATAGATTTTATAAAAAAGGAACAGGATAAGCTCAAAGAGCTTACAATATCAAAGGAAAAATTTTTAATAACATAAGGTTGCCTGCAATGAGGCAAAGGAGAAACCTAGAAAAATGCTTGTAAGAAAATCTGAAGAAGAGACAGGGGATGGGATGGTTGCTGGTGGAAGGGGAGATTGCTAGTAGAGGTGGGGGTTAGGGCAGTCAGGAAATACTCCACTGAAGTGGCACTCAATCTAGGTTTTCAATAAAAAGAATAATAATTTCAACAGGGAAGGATGAGGAAGCAGTGCATTCCAGGCATGAATGAGTGCTTTCCTTAATACACAGAAGTAGACAGTGCAGGCCAGGATTGTGGAACAACTAGCAATATTCCAATTTGGCTAGAACATAGAGTACAAAAAGGTGTGGTAGTAATAACTAAATCTACAAAAGTAGTTGGCAGTCACATAATGGAAAGCTAAATGCCAGCCTGAGAAGTTTACAGTAAAGGCATTGGAGATTTTAACAGGATAGTGGCATGGTTGGTTGCTTTGTACATGTTAGGTGATCAGTAAACACTTGTTGAATTGAGTTAGGACTACCATATTTCACCATATACTCGTCACAACCATGTAACTGTCACACCCTGTTCCTCCCTCCACCCCCAGTCCCAAAACTGGTTTATAATCTTTCATCACGTAATCATCGCATGGTATAATTCTGTTCATCATGCCGCTTAAAAGGTAAACAGAGCAGCAATGTATTCACCAGTGGCATATGGATACACATTTATCTCTTGCGCACTGCAGGACTAGAATTCTCAGCGCACCCACATTGTCAGTAACCCATTTTAATGTATATTCACAAGTATCCATACACCCTAATCTTGTGCCAAAGACAATTTAGTAATAAATGATTTTTAAGTAATACCGGCACAATTATTAATTTTCAAAAATCTCCACATAATGGTTGCATCCCACTTTTGCAAAAACAGCATTAAATCTGCAACGATTATATGGTGAAATATGGTAATTAGTCCTGCATGAAGGAAAATGTCAGAAAGAATTCAAAGAATATAAGATAAACCTACAGTACCTAGATCAAAAATATGCTGTCCATCAAATTTTCAACCACAAAATTATTTCTTTTCGCACTGACATGGTAAGAAAGGGGTTATGTATATATTTGTAAGAAAGTAAATTGAATTGTTGTTCCCAACTATTCACAATTCCATGGACCACAGAACAACAGGCCCTTCTATCCTCCACCATCTCCCAAAGTCTGTCCAAGCTCATGTTTGTTGCTTCCATGACAGTAACCGTCTTGTACTCTACTGTCCCTTTCTCCTTTTCCTTCAATCCTTCCCAACATCAGAGTCTTTTCCAATTAGTCTGTCGTCTCATCATGCAGCCAAAGTATTTAAGCCCTAGCTTCAGTATTTGACTTTCCAATGAATAGCCTAAATTAATTTCTTTAAGAATTGACTGATTTGATCTCCTTGCTGTCCAAGAGACTCTCAAAAGTCTTCTCCAGCACCACAATTTAAAAGCATCAATTCTGCAGCACTCAGCTTTCCTCACAGTCCAACTCTCACAGCCATATATTACTCCCAGAAAAATCATAGCTTTGACTATATAGACATTTGTCAGTACGGTGATCTCTGCTTTTTAGTATGCTGTCCAGATTTGCCATAGCTTTCCTTTCAAGGAGCAAGTGTTCTTTAATTTCATAGCTGCAGTCACCATCTGCGCTTCTCTTTGAGCCCAAGACTATAAAATCTGACACTATTTCCATTTCTTCTCCATCTATTTGTCAGGAAGCGATGGGATCAGTTGCCAAGATCCTAGTGTTTTTGATGTTAAGCTTCAGGTCAGGTCAGCTTTTACACTCTTCCTCTTTCACACTCATCAAGAGGTTTTTTAGTTCTTGCTCACTTTGTGGCATCAGAGTAGTACCATCTGTGCATCTCAGATTGCTGAATTTCTCCTGGCAACATTAATTTCAGATTTTGATTCGTCCAGCCTGAATATTATGTCACAGTGTTGCATACATTTCATTATACATTCACATATGTACTCGCATACCTAAATAAGGTGACAATACATATCCTTGTCGTATTCCTTTTCCAATCTTAGACCAATCAGTTGTTCCATGTTCGGTTCTAACTGTTGCTTCCTACCCCACACACAGGTTCCTCAGGGGACAAATAAGATGATCTGCCATTCTCATCTATTTGAGAATTTGCCGCTTTTTGTTGTGATCTACACAGTCAAAGGCTTTAGTGTAATCAATGAAACAGAAGTAGATGTTTTTCTGGAACTTCCTTGCTTTCTCCATAATCCAGTAAATGTTACTAATTTGTCTCTGGCTCCTGCCCCTTTGAAATCCAATCTGGTTTTCTGGTCATTCTCAGTTCACATGTTGCTAAAACCTAGTTTGCAGAATCTTAAACATAATCTTGCTGGTGTGTGAAATGAGTGCAACTGTTCACTGACTTGAACATTCTTTGGCATTGCCTTTTTTAAGGATTGGAACATAGACTGATCTTTTCCTATCCAATGGCCACTGTTTAGTTTTTCCAAAGCTGCTGGCATATTGAATGCAGCACTTTAAAAGCATCATCATTTCGGACTTTAGATAGCTCATCTGAGATTGTGTCACCTCCACTAACCTGGTCGTTAGCAATGGTTCCTAAGGTCCACTTGACTTCATTCTCCAGAATGTCTCGCTCTAGATCAGTAACCACACCATTGTAGTTATCGGTGATGTTAAGATCTTTCTTGTATAGTTTTTCTGTGTATTCTTACTACCTCTTAATCTCAAGTCCCTATCATTTTTGTCTTTTATCATACCCATTTTTGCATGAAATGTTATCCTGACATCTAATTTTCTTGAAGAGATTTCTTGTCTTTCTCATACTACTGTTTTCTTGTATTTCTCTGCACTGCTCATTTAAGAAAACCTCTCCTTGCTATTCTCTGGAATTCTGCCTTCAGTTGGGTATATCTTTCACTTTCCTTCTTTCCTCAGCTATTTGTAAAGCTTCATCAGACAGCCATTTTGCTTTCTTGTTCTCCTTTTTCTTTGGGATGTTTTTTTGTTGCTTCCTCCAGCACAGTATTGCAAACATTGGTTCATAAGCACTCTATCTACCAGATTTAATTCCTTAAATCTATTCATTACTTCTACTTCATATTTATTAGGGATGTTATTTAGGTCATATCTATACAGTTCAATGGTTTTCCCTACTTTTTTCAATATAAGTCTCAATTTTGCACTAAAAAGCTCATGATCTATGCCACAGTCAGCTTCAAGTCTTGTTTTAACTGCCTGTATAGAGCTTCTCCACTTTTGCTTTAAATTATATAATCAATGATTTCGATACTGACCAAATACTAAATACTACTCAAGTTCTCCTCCAAAGTTTCTTTGTTTCTAGAGCAGACATAAAATCATTTAAATAATTAAAAAAATATATATTTGACTGACCAGCAAGTACTTACTAAGTGCCTACTATGTGCCAGGCTCTGTGCTATAAACAGAAATACAAAATGCAAATACAAAAGTGAGACCTCCCTCAAAGACCCATATTTTATATGTCAAGGTGAAGGTGGGCAGAGGAGGAAAACACTATGTTCATAACAAATAACAAGATCTATAGAAAATAAATATTATGTGATTTGGGAGAGTGGGGATGTCATTACCAACCAGGAGAATCAAGAAATGTTATCCTCCTAAGCAAATGGAAAGTAATGCCCCTAAACATCTGTATCTTGGAAATGATTGTGAAACAAAACTTTTTTACTTACTTAACTTACACAATGTTTATGGATAATGCCTAATCCATATAATCCAAATTAAAATTTAAAAATCAAAGAAATAGATAGGTAAGCTACCTGAAGGTGCTCCAACCCAAGCCAGACCTAAAACACCATCATCAAAATCTCGATCTGTGAAGACATAGGCCAAACAGTAGTCATCATGATTTTGTTCGGAGTTCAATTCCAGGAACTTCTCCACACCAATATTAGGAAAGCGGAAAGGATTTGTTGAGTCTTTCTCATCAGCAGTTGTGTTTATCTAAATATGAAAATAATTTAAATAAACAATTAAAATTGAAGTCGCATGAAGTTTCTCAACTGACTTTAGTGTGATACAGTAGAGAAACATCAATGGATTTGGAGTTAAGAGGAGCTGGGCTCAAATTTCATCTGTATGACTCTAGGCAAATCATTCAACTTCTCTGGGACAGTTTCCTCACCTGTAAAATGAAGGGATTGGAATAGATGGCCACTAAGGTCTCATTTAGTTCTAAATCCACTATCCTATGATGCTATGACCTCTCCACTAAAGTCAAACTCCAATGCCTCATGGTGACAAAAATGATCTCAGTTTTTAAAGGCTATATGAGAATAGGCTACTTGCCAAAGCTAGAACTTTAAATCCAAAGTCAGTCTAACTAATTTTGGAGAGAGATATAACCAAAATACATACCAGGTGATAATTTTTTTTAGATATAGTAACCCATGAAAATATATTTACTAGAGCACTAGTATCAAATTTAGAAATAGAGGCTACTAAACCTGTATATAAGGATTCCTTTGGGCTGCATGCCAACTTAGAAAGCCACATACTAATAATATCTATGTTTTATTGTATTTTTATTTATTTTGTTAAATATTTCCCAATTATATTTTAATCTGGCTCCTGCTGCACAGGGGAATGCTGTAGACCGCATACAGACCACAGGTCATGTGTTTGACAACTCTATTAAAGTATTCATTGATATTGGTGGTAGAGTATCCATACTATTGAAATTTAGCATCTTTTGAGGCCGAGTTAAAACTCTATCACTGGTTTTGTACAAGCAGCATACAGAATGACTTTAAAAATACTTATCTAAATTTGTCTATGAGTTTCTTGCCTTCAAGAAGGGCTAGGGTGGGTCTTATTTATAGAAACTCTAGCTTCTGCCTCAGCAATCTAGCTCTCCCATCTTAAACCAAATATGCTCTGGATAATCTTACTGATTAACAAACCTAGGCTACTATTTACTCACAATTATAAGGATACTCACTACAAGAAATTATAGGTAAGTATAATAAATACAGAGCATGGCTTTATTCAATTGAAAAGTCAGTATTCTCAATTATTAGTGCTGATATAGCCACCCAAATACTTTCTAATCCTAACAGAGTTCTTTTCCTCTGAAGCTTTGAAAAGTTTAAATTCCCCTTGTAGTTTCAATCCACTTCCACTCTTAAAGGGTAGATTCTCAGATCATGAGTATATGGTCAGAATCTCTCTTAAGTTCAACAACCCTCTGACTTACAAGCTGTATTTTTCCTTCCCTGGATGCCCAAAAAAAAAGTTTCTTCTAGTTCCTCCCATCTTCCACCACATCTTGAACTAACCTCTAACTCTTACCACTTTTACTTGGTTCTACTTTGATTGTTACATGAAAGCCAAAGGTATTTTTGACTCTCTATACAAACTAGAAAGGTACATTCTCTATATAAGTTAGAAAGGTATATCTAAAGCAATGCTTGCCTAGCAAATCATGGAACACTTGAAAAATAATACTATGTGGGCAGGGCCCATGCCAACCCAAATATTTTTGTACAGCTATAATCTGGTTACTGACATGGGAGTTATATCTGAAAGTAGCTGTGTGCTACTGGACTATCAACTAATTATAATACAGCTCATGATAATTAACAAATCAGAAGGATAAAGATGAAGCAATACTAAATGCACTTCAAATAAATTCAACCAAACCTATGCAACTAATCTGTTGACATTTAAAAATCAGAAGTAGATAAAATTTTAAAATGATGACCATCACCATTTTTTAGAGAAGTTTAAACTACGTAAAAATGACATTAGGAAGGTAGATCACCTCCACTACCATCCATTCCAGGTAAAAGTTAGAAATTATACCTGGCCAAATAACCATCAAAAAATCCAATGAGAAACTATACTAAGTAACTTTTTGTACCCTAGAGCTACATAAAAAGTCAGCCAGAGACAACAATAGCAAAAGAACTGCCAGAAAAGCCAGAATCAGTGCAGGCAAGTGGCCCAATCATAGAGGAGATAGATTAAATACATGTAACCTCTGTATCCAGAGGCAGCATGGGCAGAGGATTCCACACAGTTTCACAGGCTGGTCAGAAATCCACAGTAAAGCCCTTGCAAGCTATAAAGATCTTAGAATACAATATTCCAAAAGACAAAAGATAATAGGTTTAAAACCAAGAATAACTTACCCTGCAAAGCTTAGTATAATTCTTGAGGGAAAACAAAAATGGATGTTTAATGGAATAAAGGACTTTCAATTGTTCTAATGAAAAGACCAGAGCTGAGCAGGAAATGTGAAGGAGTATGTCCTAATGTAAGAAATCAAGGAACAAATGATTTCTGAAGAATAAAAGTTGCAGGTGACCAAAAGACAACTGAAAAATGGTGGGTATAAACAGGATAAGGTTTACCAAAGACAACTTGCACTGAAGGATAAAACACATTATTCATGACAAATAAAACTGGAAAAGAAAGTGGACTGGCCAAGAGATAACATGTTTAGTCCAAGTTTTATCTTAATATCTACAAAATATTAAAAGACCTGGAAAAAGATCTCCAGTGTTAAATCCTTTATGCAAAAAAACACTGACATGAAGTGTATGTTATGAGATGGCATAGATGAAGTGTGATTTGCATAAATGGAGGAAATGTTCTCACAGATGAGAACTCAAATTCTTTCAAGTATCATGGCCATATAATCTGGCTAAATTGAACACCCTTATCAACCTTAAATAAAAAAAGGCTTAAAAACTAGCATGGTCATTCTAAGGACTGCTTAATAGGGATAAAGGAAATGAGGAGCCTTATTCTGAGGTAGTATTTTGATAAAGAGAGAGGTTAACCCACTGACTACATGTATCAACATATGTATAAAAGCCTCGGAGCTTTTAAAATATCAGCTGCTACACTATATCCTTCACTCTTCACATAATCAGTCATCAATCAATAAACATATATTAAGCCCTAATCAGTAGACAACACTGATTGCTAACCCTACGGAGTTTATAGTCAAACGTCCTCTGCCCATTTAATTCATCTCTACAGCAATTTAATGCTCCCTAAATCAGAGAACCCAATGTAACTGCTTCAACTTACTTTACACGATAGCAACAGTTCTGTATACTTCAGGTTTACTCATTAAATGTTAAAACATAAGGTGCTATAGTCATTTAATATTAATAAATGACATATAAAAGAACACACACTTGGGCACATATAACAGGAGACTATCAATTGTAGCATACATAAGCTAAAAGCTATTTGTGGAAACTGGATTCACCTACACTTTCACACAATGTTACCTCACAACTTCATCTACAAAATCAGTTTTCATCTACCTTTGCTTTGGATATCTATCGCAGAATGTAGAGTATTTTTTAGTAGTTTGGTTACATTTTTAGAAACAATTTCTTTATATTTGTAATACAGTGCTATGTGAAAAAGCTCAGTGACAAAGCAATAAAGCCATCAAAGCCTGTACAAAATATACTCTTCTGATTTATATTCAAGAACTATTCTTTGACAACACAAAATACCTTCAATTTAAACCAGATTTCACTAAATATTATACAGGCAGTCCAATTTTTAAATTCTTGTCATTTAACTACTCTAATAAAGATGTATATTTCACTTGACAGTGTCACATGATCACTTGGTGTTTTTCCATGCATAGCCAAACTAAGAAGAACATCATCCATGTAGTCAGAACTAACAAAAGCAGTCATAAGTATTACTTTTAAATACAGGAGCCAGGAACATTACATATAAAAGTGGAGGGCATTTTTATAATTTTATAGTCTAAATATAAAATAATCTTTCCTCAACACTTGTTATAAGAAACTGAAGTGTACTTTGTTTTATTTGATAGACTGTTCATGAAAAAGTATAAATTAATTTTTTATACAACAAATCATGTTTTAATAATATTAGTGTGCTCAATATTTAAACCAGGGGGGTTTTAACCTTTTCTGTGTCATAAATCCCTCTGCTAGTCTGATAAATATTTTCAAATTCATACAGCAAAATACACAGGACTGCAATAAAGAAAACCAATTATATTCAAATACAACTGTAAAAATATTTTTTAAATAAGTTCATGAACTGTAAGTTAAATTTCTCTGGTTTAAAAAACCTGGAGGTTCACTTTTGTGAAACAAATATTCCGTCATATAATTTATGTAGTTCATAAATTCAGAGTTTTTAAATTAGGCCTATTTTTAATATTTCATATTTTGATTAAAATATCAAAGTACCCTAGCTCAATCTGTCCAGTAATTAAGTAATTACACTGTAAATAAATAAATATTAAAAATGGTTACTCTAATACTGGCTAAAACAGTGTAAAACTTCAGCAAAAATTTAAGAGAAAAGGACTGAAAATTATCAAGGAAAAGCATCTAGGGATACTGAAAATGGCTTAGGTTTGGTTTTTTTTAAAGTGGGGTATCATCCTGAAAAATAGACAATTACCTTCTTAATCCATGGCATAAATTATATTCCTACAGATTTCAGATTCAATTCAAATCAGTAAATATTTATTATGTATCTACAATAGAAAACAGACTAAAGGACTGTCCTAAATGCTAGGAGTCAGGTAAGACCAAACCTGTGATTTAACAGTATAGGAAAGTCCAGATGAGAACTTCCTATACAACAAAGCAGATGTACCCCTTCTCTGCAACTTTTATTCTTAAACTGAGTTGCCTTAAGGCACTGACAGATTAAATGATTTATCAAGGGTCACACAGCACGTGTTTGTCAAGAGATGAAACTTGAACCTATGTCTTTCTGACTCAGAGGCCAACTGTTTTAATTTGTTGATAGAACTAGGATTTGAACCTAGATGCTTCAACTCCAAATCCAGGCTTCTTTACAATATTATATTAATAATAAGATCATACTGTTTTCTCAAAACAATATTGTTGCTGCTTGCAAGGAATTCACCTTCTACTGGCTCTTTAAAAGCCATACTTGGTATGACAAAAGAAAGATCAGTTTCTTATTAACTCACAAACTGTTTCATGGAAAAAGATCAAGCAAAATTCAAAAAAATTAATCATTCCCTTCCCAGCCCCAAGAAAAAACCATTTTTCAAAATAAAAAAGAGTCAGTAATTTTTGGAAAATTCCTTACCCTTATTCGTTTCACCATGAAACTGATGTTACGGATTCCAGAGAAGTCTGTTGATTGGTATATTGTATCAATGGCTTTCACATGACTGGATATCTGGGGGGTAGAAATGCAGCAAATTTCAGCTATAAAAAAGGAAGCCTATTAAAATCTACTTTCCAAGTAAACCTTTTCATTTTCCAGATTTAGGGACTGGGTGAGAAAATGAAAAGAAACTTGTGAGTTATACACCATAATGCAAGATCCCATAGCCTTTTTCTCTACCAGTGTCCACAGGGGAGAAAAATTTAATAGAGGAACCAAAAAAGAAATATAGAATTATTCTGAATCAGAGTTTTTGAGATGGAAGGAACCCTCTCATTTTACAGGTGAAAAAATAAAGGTAAGAGAGGCTACATGCCCTGACCAAGGTCATCCAGCCAGCTTGTGCCCAAGCCAGGAACTAAACCCATCTCCTAATTTCTAGGGTTGTTTCCAATAAATCATGCTGCCACTCAGGTCCCAGCAGCACTAGACAGGGAACTCCATATCACAAACTCAGAGGCTAGATAATCATTTGATGAAAAGGTAGTAGATAAGTTTAACTGCTGTAAATTAACTACCACAAAGAAGAGACCAAAAGAGCCTCTGCCAAAAAACACATGACCTTTGGTATAAGCAGAAAGAATTAGCAGCTGAGAGCAAGAGCAATTTAGAATATAAACTCATTTGTTAAATTGTAGGAAGGACCAACACTCTTTGTGGTGGAAAAAAAATGGATATAAAACAAGTGCTCACCAACTGAGTAATGGCTGAAAAAACTACGGTACATGAAATGTAATGTAATACAGCAAAGAAAAACATGAGAAATTTAGAGACGGAAGATGTATATTAGCATATGCAGAATGAAATACAAAGAACCAAAGAAACAAAGAGACAAACACACACACACACACAAACTGTCTTTATATGCAACTGGGAAAAAATAAAATATCATTTTAAAAAAACACGAACAGTTGAGATAATTTTATCTGATCCTTGGATTATAAATACCAAGGGAGGCAAATAACAGAACATTTGTGTTCCAAGTTATCTTCCAATGACATGGAAGATATTCAGCCCTGAATCCAAATAAAAGGGGGGTTCCCTAAAGATGGAGATATGTTTTAGATATCCCTATTTGCAGATGATATACTGACTACATTAGACTGATAACACTTCAGAACTTCTTTTACCATCTTAAAGTTTACTTTAGTATTATTTTTATTTTTCCCTAATTATATGTAAAAACAATTTTTAATATTCATTTTTAAAACTTTGAGTTCCAAATTCTCTCCTTTCCTCCTTATACGCCCCCACCCCATTAAGAAGGCAAGCAGTTTGATATAGGTTACACATGTGTAGTCATGCAAAACATATCTATAATAGTCATGCTGTGAAAGGAAACAGACAAAAAACTCAAGAAAAATAAAGAAAGTTTAAAAAAAGTGTGCTTCAATCTGTATTCAGACACCATCAGTTCTTTCTCTTGGGACGGATAGCACTTTTTACCGTAAGTCCTTCAAAGTTGTCTTGGATCATTATCCTGCTGAGAATAACTAAGTCATTCACAACTGATCATCTTATAATATTGCTGTTACTTTGTAAACAGTACATTTCACTTTGCATCAGTCCATGCAAGTCTCTCCAGATTTATCTGAGAGCATCCTGCACATCATTTCTTCCAGCACAATAATATTCCATCATAATCACATACCACAGCTTGTTCAGCCATTCCCCAACTGATAGGTATCTCCTCAATTTCTAATTCTTTGCCTCCCCCCCCTTTCAGAACTTCTTGAGATCTAACACCACACATTAGGCCTAACTATTCAGAAAAGAAAAACTCAAGTAGATGAGGAATGCCTCTTATCCAGACTAGACAGACAGCTAAGAGGTGGCAACTATTCCCTGAATTAAACAGAAGAGCAGGATGGATTGCCTTTAGCAATCTGTCGTAATGCTTTTTTTTTTTTTTTTTGGTAATGCTTTTAATGATTCCAAACTCTTCCCCGACACAAAGGTCTACTTTATTAACATTAATATGTCTTCATACCAAAGTGTCTGAAGAATTAAATTTAAAGAGCAACTCAGAATCTGATGGTAGATGTGAATAGGATGCACAGAGAAATGCTTAAAAATAATGTAATAGCAGCGAGATATGTGACCAAAAAAAGAGGAAGTCAAGATATATAATTAAAGGGACAAAAAAATTGACTATGTGTACATTCCACCACATCCAAGAAACATCAACAGGTTCCTAGCAGGTTAAGTGAATCCCCTTTGAAGGAATTATGGAAGAATATGGACTAGACTTGGCACAAGAAAGCATGAATGAGTTGTGACCTGAACTACTGGAGGAAATATGTAAATTGCAGGTAAGATTCAACATTACTTGTTTTCTCAATAATACTAGGTATCTAACACAGCCTATGATTATATTAACTTTTGACTGTCACACTGTTTTACACAATTGACCCATATTTAGCATATAGCTCACTAAAAATTTAGATATTTTTCACATACACTATTATCTAGCCATGCCTCCTTTATATCTTACACACTTGAAGTTAATTTTTAACCCAAATGTATAACTTTACATTTACTTCTATCTCATTATATATCAGAAAACTCTCTCTAATGTGACATCAATCCATAATGATTATTTTTTTTAGGTTCCATCATTCAACCATTTTCAAATCCACCTCACATGATCAGCTAACCAACACGACACTTATCTTGTTCATAGGGACAACAAAAAAGATGATAAAATGATTTCCAGAAATACAAGTATATGATGTCTACAGCACTTCATCTGATAAAACTGTCTGTTAATTCTGGTATTGATCACAACTATATTTCTAGATATTCAAAACTCATTTCCTTAGTAACATATTCCTCAAATGTTGCCATAGTTCAAAAGCGAGTCAGTTAGTCAATAAACATTTATTCAGTGTCTACTTTGTGCCAAGCACCGTACTAAGTATCTGAGATAAAAAGGAAAAAGGTAAAAAACAGTTCCTGCAGTAAAAGGGCTCACAGCCTAATAGGGAAGAAAACATGCAAATAACTATGTACAAACAAGATACAGACAGGATGAAATCACAGCATTAACAGATCATCACATTAAGAAAGACTAAGAAAGACTTCTTGCAGTAGGTAGGACTCTACCTAAGATTTGAAGGAGCCATGAGGCAGAGATGAGGAGACAAAGCATTCCATGCATCGGAGACAACCAAGGAACATGCCCAGAATCAAAAGTGGAGTGTCTTATTCAAAAAAGAGCAAGGAGACGAGTGTCACTGGATGGTGTTTGACAAGTAGTATTAAAATATAACAATATTCTTAATGCAAAATGAGATCTTATTATATGAGCATTAAAATAACAAAATAGTCAGACCTCACATATTAGAAATCTTGAGAATAGATGCCACTCTAAAAGGAATACCTCAGAAAGAGATTATGTATCTTTTTTTACAAATAAAAGGTTAAAAACACACACACAAAAATATGCTTCAAATTTTTAAAAATCACATTAGCATGTATAAAATTTAAAAACTCATTTGACCCAATGTCATTATCATAATAAATACCTGGGCAATCACAGCTTCCCGTGTTCCATAGTGTTTAAAGAATAGATGATCTGTCTGAATATAAAGCTGACAAGTATTTTTTTCAGCTGAAGCAGCACGTTTTTTCCTTAGCAGCTCTGGACCACTTGTAACATGTTCTTCTAGAGGTTTCTACATATGATAGAAGAGTTGTCTTTGATAAATGACATGTTATATTATTTCATCTTAATCTAGATGTTTAAAAAACATAAAAGTGGGAAAGAATCAGAAACAATTTAATTCAACAACCCAGTGTTCCATAAACTACCAAACACAAATTAACTGGGTAACTACCCTTACCTGAAAGTTATTTTTGGGAAAACTAGAAACCAATCCAGTACAACTTAGTTTTAGATCAATATATATTGACATATACAATTCAATACAACAAACATTTATTAAGCACCTACCAAGTGCTAGGTTAGGCATTTTGCTAAGCACTGGGGATAAAAAATAAGCAAAAGAAAATATTGAAGATCATAAAATTTTACAAAATTATAATAGAAACAAATCAGATACCTTTTCATAGCAATGCTGAGTTAGTGAGTTCTTAACCAAACAAGGAATAGAGGCATTCATAAAAGACAAAAGGGCCAATGTTTACTATATTAAATTGAAAAGCAATTGCACAATCAAAATTAGTACAATTAGGATAAGAAGAAAAGCAATCTGTAGGAGGATGAATCTTTCTATGATATATCTCTGAGAGTAGTTTGATAACAAAAATATATGCAATTAAAAACATTAGACCAAAAAGCCATTCCTTAATAGAAAAGTGGTTAATCAATCAATAAACATTACCAAGATCCATTTTGTGCCAGGCACAGTACTAGACACTAGAGATACAAGTACAAAGAATGAAACAATTCCTATTGACAAGGTGCTCATATTCCTAACAGGATAGAAAATAAAGTATAAGTTTAAAGAGAATGAGTACAAAACAGTTTAAATACAAGATGGTTTGGGAAAGATGCTACTAAGAGTGGTGAGATTAGCAAAAAATGGTGCTTAAATTGTATCTTTAATGGAAAACAGGGAATCTGTGAGATGGAGCTAAAAAGGTAGTATATTCCAAAAATGGAGAAAAGCAAATGTAAAGGCACACTGAGGGGAAGAGAGTTATATATGAGTAAGAGAGGCTGTCTGGTTAGATGACAGAGTGTAGGGGGAAATAATAACAATGAAGAGAGAGGGAAGAAAAACGGATTTAGTAAGTGCCTACTACATGCCAGGCACCGTACTAAGAGGTTTACAAATATTATGTCATTTGACCCTCACAATAATCCTGGAAGGTAGGTGCTATTATGTTTCCTAGATTATAGATGAGGAAACTGAGGCAGACAAAGGTTAAGTAACCTGCCCAAGGTCACAAAGCTACCAAGTGACTGAAGCTAGATTTTAACTCTGGTCTTCCTGACTCCAAGTCAAGTATCATATCCACTGCCTCATCTAGCTGCCTCTAAAACTGTGGCCATGTTACGCCTTCTAAGTCTTCAAAGCACTTTGGTGTCCCCTCATTTATAGCACTTCATACCTTCTATAGAACTAACAGTCTAACCACTCTGGAAATCAATTTGGAATTATGTGAGGACAATTATTAAGATATCCACACCCAGAAATCTTACTGCTAATCATAAAACCCCTTTGTGGCCAGTAGTTTTTTTTTAAAGGGTGCCAATCACACCGAAATATTTCTAGCAGTAATTTTTATAAGAACAAAGAACTAGGGGATAAAATGTACGCCCAATGAGTGGGGTATGACTCAATAAGTTGTGGTACATGAATAGAAATTGTAAATAAAACATGGAAAATTTATATGGATTGATATAAAGTGAAGTAGCAGGTCAAATCATATCAAGTCGTCAAGCATTTACTAAGGGCCTTCCATGTGCCACATACCGAGTTAAATACTGAGAATACAAAATAAAGGCCAAAAATGGTCCTGCTCTCACGAAGCTCAACAGTGCTAGCGAAATTGGAAAAGCTACATATAATAGTGGATAGAGTGCTGGACCTAGGATCAAGAAGACCTGAATTCAAACCCATCCTCAGAGTTTCACTAGCTGAATCTGTCACTTAACCTCAAAACAAGTAATTTAATCTCAGCATCAGTCTCCTCATTTGTAACACGCAAGGGTTAGACTCTAAGGTCCTCTCCAGCTCAAAATCTATGATTTATACAGAACCAAAACAACAGAAACTCAGTTCTATGAAATTAAAATAACCAAGCGTGGCCCCCAAAAAAAGAGGTAAGAGAAGGCACCTCCAAGTCTTTCAATGCTAAGGTGGGAGACTATGGGTATGGATGGTTTTCTTTGTTGTTTAGTTTTGCTGAAATGTTTTTACAACCACCCCCGCCAACACACACACACACACACACACACACACACACACCTCACTTTCTTATTCCTTGTAAATGAGAAATGGCAAGCAAAAAAGGTTTACTTTGGGGATAGGAGGTTAGGCAAAACCCAAAGTTATTACCAGAATGTGTATGTGTGTGTGCAGGTATGTACATATATGGGAATTCTCATAAAAGAATATATAGTTCTTAAAAGTTTATTTATGTACATGTCAAAATATTGTTAAACTCATAAACTATTTCCAGCAAAACATAGTGACTTAGCATCATGAATTTTTAAAGACTATACAGGGCAGAGGTTTAGAACCACGAAGGTTCTAAATTTCTAAAAACTGAAAGTAACACAAAATAACCAGCTAGTAATGGACGAATTGTGGGGGGGAAATAGAGAGGTAAAAATGATGGATTAATAAGAGAATTAGAGGCAGTGTTTCACTCAAATTTTGCAA
Source organism: Vombatus ursinus (assembly GCF_900497805.2). NCBI lineage: Eukaryota > Metazoa > Chordata > Mammalia > Diprotodontia > Vombatidae > Vombatus > Vombatus ursinus. The sequence continues at coordinate 64,779,434 of NW_020948983.1, read as the reverse complement.
GGAAAACAAAGCATCACCTAAAACATTAAGGAATTAAATGACCTTTCACGTTAGAATTACTGAATATTCTTATCTGGACAAATTTTTCATTATATTTCAAAATAAGAAAACTGTTTTAGTATTAATGTCACTCCCACTTGGCATTAGGTAAATTTATTTTAAAAACTTTCAATATATATTTACATAGACCGGCAAAGCAAACTCCCACATTGGTCATGTTTGAACACAGAGGTCTCTTTCTGCAGTTTAAGTTTATCACCTTATTCCAGGAGATGAGAGGCATGTTTTACCTTCATTATTGGGACTTGTGGGTCATCACTGCATTAATTAATTCTAAAGTCTTTCAAAGTTATTTTTCTACATAGTGCTAACACTGTATCAAATGTTCCCTTAGTTTCGCTCATGTCATTCTGCATGAGTTCATAAAGGTCCAAATTTTTTCCTCTGAAATATGTCATTTCATCATTTCTATGACACAATAATAATCCATTACATTGCTGTGTCACAATTTGTTTTGCCATTCTCCAAATAGGAAGGTATTCACTTCACATTCCAATTTTTTGGGTACCAAAGAAAGAGCTGCTATAAACATTTTTGTACATCAAGATCTTTTTCCTGTTTGATTTCTTTGGAGTAGAGGCCTACGAGTGTTATAACTTACCCAAAGAGTATGCACAGTTTAGTAATATTATGGGAATAATTCCAAATTGGTTTCCATAATGGATGAAACAATTCATAGCTCCAACAACTGTGCATTAGTGTACCTATATTCCCATAGCCCCTCAAACACACTGTCCTTGTTCTCTTTTGTCACCTTTGCTAGCCTGATGAACATGAGGTAAAAACCTCATTATTTTAATTTGCATTTCTCTAAATATTAGTGATTTAGAATATTTTTATGTAATTGTTGATAGCTTGGATTTCTTCTTTGAAAACTGCATGTTCACATCCCTTTTACCATTCAGCATTTGGGGAATGGATCTCAGTCATATAAATTTGAATCAGGTCTTTATATTTTGGAAAAAAGACCTTATTAAGAGAAAAAATTTGCAGTTTTGTTTTAGTTACCTGTTTCTCTTCCAATTTTTAACTATATTAGTTTTGTGTAAAATTTTTAATTGTATAAAAATAAAAATTGTCTATTTTATTTTGTGTTATCCTATCACTTCCTTAGTCATGAACTCTTTCCTTATTTATAGATATAAAATTTAATTTATTCCTTTCTCCTCTTAACATGTTTATGATATGACTTCTTCTAAATTATGGATCCTATGGAGTTTATCGTGGTATATGGTGTGAGGTGTTGGTCTAAACCTAATTTCTCCCAGACCACTGTCCAGTTTTCCTAGCAATGTTGTTCAAATACTTAGTCCTCTCTCCAGTAGCTGAAGTCTTTGAGTCAAATACTTTGCTAACATATTTGCTTCTATATGTTGTTGTTCCACTGATCAATCTCTTTCTTTTTTTTTAAACCAGTATCAAAGTATTTTAATGGTTGCTCTTTTGTAGTACAGTCTGAAATATAATACCCACAGATCTTTCCTTCCAACTTTTTTCCATAATTGCTCTTTGAGATTCTTGACCTTTCATTCTATCATATGAATTATTATTTTTTCTAGCTCTATAAAAGATTCTTTTGGAAGTTTGACAGAACTAGATGTTTTTAAACATTTATTTTACTTTATCTGGAATATGTCATAGCGACAAATGCTGAAAGAATTAAATTCAAAAAGTCAAAATAATTGTTTAGAATGGAGTGTGAATTCACATCAGATATAATTAAAATTTAAGAGTTTGGAAGTCTATTTGTTGAGGGGCTTTAACATATGAACTAGATACAGAAAAACTGTTAATTCAAAGCTAACATAACTAACAGCACTTTTTAAAACCTTAAAATCATATAAGAATGTCAATTATTATTTTTATTTACTATTAATACTGCATCCAACTGCACAGAAGTAACAAATACATAACCACGAATGAAATTTACTATGAAAATGATTCCATCAAATGAAATTCAATTTTAATCCAACCGTGACAATAAGGGCCAACATTATGCAAAAAATTCCAAATCTGACAACTTTGCTAATATAAATGTAGTGTTTCTGGGCAAGGAAGAAGTTACTCTGTGTGTGTGTGTGTGTGTGTGTGTGTGTGTGTGTGTGTGTGTGTCTGGTGTGCGTGTCTGTGTGCGCGCACGCACACTTTATACTACTTCAAATACTAATTCAATACTGGCTAGAAATGTTTATCCTCCATGTATCCCTTTCGCTTTTGATCTCATCTGCAAACAAAATAAAAGTAGAAAGAGTCCAAAGATATCAGTCTTTGTATTAAAGTTTACGTATTACTTAAAGAAATATCTGAATTATAACAATTTGTGATATACAGGGTTCACTTTTTTCAACTGTATTCTTTCATGCATTAAAAGCACTGGTTTCCCATCTTATAGGATGAAACCCAATGGAAAAGCAATAAGCTACAGATAAGGAATTCATGAGTCCAAGATTCAGTATACTAAGTAAGCAAGTATAAATTTTCCAGATTATAGATATAAATATGCATGACTATTTAGATTTATGTAGATACCCTTAAAAGCCTTTTCATGATAAAATTCTGTAATTATAGAGTCTCAACAGTGATCAAAAGTACAACTATCATCATCATGTGGGTAAAGGTACATTAATTTAGACATTAAAATGATGCTCCTACTTAAAAAGTTGGAAGTAACTGCATGAAGACATCATGTATTTCAAGTGGCTGTTGTTTTTTGCATAGTAGAAACAAGAATTTCTTTTGCTTTCTGAAGGAACCTAATGATCCACTGAGACAATACTTTTTGCTTTCAAGAAATAAACTTTAAACTGAATTTTATTTCATATTAACGTAAAGAATATTAGTAATTAAATTACGTCATCATCAGAATATAAGAGACAGTAATGAAAGTCTCATAAAGCAGCTAATTCTAATCAATGCTCTCTTTTTATAAAATATGTAATAGTTTTATAAATGTTGGCAAACAAATAGAGTTTGCCAGTAAAAAAAATTCCTTGGGACAAACAGATATAGAAAAGAGTTTGTTTATCATGCCCTACATAAGTGGTCATCAACTCTGTACACAGAAAAAGAAAAAGTAACCCTATTTCTGGATATTTTTTTTTTATTGCTAAACTTACAAATCTGATGCCTATGAATAAAGAACGCTCAAGAAATAACAAAGGTTGAAAAATACGATGACAAAAAAAGGTAATAAAATATTTAACACAGAAACACACTGTATGCAGTGGAAAGATACCTGGGCTTAGAGCCATGGGTTCAAAACCTGTCACTTATTAGTCATGTGATCTTGGAAAAAAAATTACATCTTACTTCTCTAGTCTTCAGAAGGTCAAAACCATAAAATGAAATTATACCTCTAGACTCAACTACTTCATAGTATTGTTATACACAAACAGCTTGATGAACTATATAAATGTACTCATGCAATAATTTTAGCAGCATACAAATCTTTCCGAAAATATGTAATACTCAATTTCAAAATGCAGAAAAAACATATTTACATATTTCTACCTCTATAATAAGGTCCAATAGTGAACTTCATACCTGTGTGCTTTCCTCTACACCAGTCATCTGGTACTTCCTCATTCTTTCGAATACTGAATGATCTGCACAGCCTCCCTGTGGGCCATATTTATGGGGATATTCTAAAATGTAGGAAAAAAAGTCACTATATTATAGAATGGGCCTGGATATTTACAAACAATGAAACTGAGATAATAAGCTAGCATAATAAATTTTATGTAATGCCTGCTACATAACTCAAGGATGACTTGAGAATTCAAAATTGCCATTTTAGTTTGCTCTGAATTTATTACTGTTTTTTCTGATGAACAGATATAGGCATACCTCATTTTACTGCGTTTCACAGATATTGTTTTTTACAAATTGAAGGTTTGTGGCAGCAAATCAAGCAAATCTATCGGCGCAATTTTTCCAACAGTATGTGCTTACATAATATCTGAGTCACATTTTGGTAATTGTTGGAATATTTCAAACTTTTTCATTATTATTACATATTATGGTGATCTGTGATCCGCAGTCTTTGATGTTACTACTGTAATTATTTTGGGGCACTATGAACTGTGCTCATATAAGACAGCAAACTTAATCAACAAATGTGTGTGTCTGACTACTCCACAAACTAGCCATTCCCCATTTCTCTCCCGCTCTCTGTCTCTGAGCTCTCTATTCCCTGAAACACAACAGTACCGAAATCAGGTCAATTAACAATACTACAATAACCTCTAAGGGTTCAAGTAAAAGGAAGAATCAACTGATGTGACAAACTTTATTGTTGTCTTATTTCAAGAAATTTACAGCCACCTCAACTTTCAGCAATCACCACCCTGATCAGTCAGCTGACATCAACATGAAGGCAAGACTCTCCACCAGCAAAAAACAATTATGATTTGCTGAAGGCTCAGATGATGGTTAGCAATTTTTAGCAATAAAGTATTTTTGATTAAGGTATGTGCATTTTTAAAGAAATAATACAATAGACTATAGTATAGTGTAAACAAAACATCTATATGCACTGGGAAACAAAAAAATTCAAGTGATTTGCTTTATTGCAATATTCAATTTGTTGTGGTGGTCTGGAACCAAACCCACACTATCTCCAAGGTATGTTTGTATTACAGGACACTGTTTTTTCATTGAATTCTAATGACCACATCAGAAAATTTCAATATATAAATAGAATGATTAACACAATTTTCTCAAATTTACTCAAACTGAATATGTATCCATAACAATCATTTATTTGCCATAATAATAATAATGTTTAATAAAAATTACATTTTTATAATCCTGGAATGAAAGGGAGGAAGAAAAATGCAATGCAGAATTATTACTACATTGGCGGACTTATTAAATTTCATTTATTCGCATTTCTATATGAAACAACATTCTGATGTGACACAAGGGAAATCCCTAATTTCCCTTGATATATCTCTTTTATTGCAATTCCATGCAGCCTTCAATAAAGAGAAGGCAGTCAATAAAATAATAAAAGATTTAGGAGCAGCTAGGTGGTGCAGTGGATAGAGTACCACCCCTAGAATCAGAAGGACCTGAGTTCAAATCCAGAATCAGACACATGACACTCACTAGCTGTGTGACCCTGGGCAAGTCACCTAACCAACTGCCTCGCCAACAATAAATAAACAAACAAAGCAAATGAATGAATGAATGAATGGATGAATGAATAAACTCACTGAAAACCCTTACTGTCACAATTTTTTGGTTATTGCTTCCTCACTTTTTTACATTTCCCCTCTTCAAGTGTCATTTTATCTAAAATGGAAAGAATACCTCCCATACACACCTCACAGGGCCACAAGAGCTAATGTATATGAAAATCGTAAAGCATTATAAAAAAGTTTCTTGATTTATGTTAAGTAGCCATAGATGCTAATAATTTTATGGCTTCCTAGCGAGTCTACTTCTTAGTGATTAAGCTAACATTTCATTCCTATACCAAAATGAAAATATATTTTTTAAACTGGTAAATTTAGCCATATTAAAAATACTCAAAATCAGACTGACAAAATTAATAAAAAAGGAAAATGACAAAAGCTGGAAGGGCAGCAGGAAAATGGAAACAACGATACACTGTTGGTAGGCCTGTGAAATAATCCAGGCATCCTAGAAAGCAATCTGAAAACTAGTTCCAAGAAATTACTTAACTTCATATAACTTGTTGACCCAGCAACAATTAACCCTTTACCCTAAGAGATCAAACATAAAAGAAAAGGTGTAATACATACTAAAATATTTATAGCAGATGTTTTTCTGGGAGCAAAGATCTGGAAACCTTAAGAGAATGTTGACCAATTTGGGAATGATTGTATGGTATATGAATGTAATGGAATACTACTGTGCTGTAAGAAATTAAGAAAGATAATTTCAGAGAAATGTAGAAAGACTGGTATGGACTAATGCAGAATGAAATGAGCAAAAACTAGAAGAACAATATACTGTAATGTTAATGTAAAAGGGAACCATTTTGAAAGACATAAGAACTCTGATCAACACAATGATCAATCATGATTCCAGAGGTCCAAAGAATGCTATCCATTTTCTGACAGAGAGGTTATGGAATAATACACAAAATAGGGGCAGCTAGGTAGCACAGTGGATAGAGCACCGGCCCTGAAGTCAGGAGAACCTGAGTTCAAATCCACCTTCAGATCAAACACTTGACACTTACTAGCTGCGTGACCCTGGACAAGTCACTTAACCCTAATTGCCTAAAAACAAAAAACACAAAAAAATAATACACAGAATAAAACACTTATTTTTGGATAGGGCCAATATGGGAGTTTGCTTTGCTTGACTGTGCTTATTTGTTACAAAGGTTTTGTTATTGTTTTTTCTCTCTGTGGGGGGAGAGGAGAAGAGGTAGAAAGAAAAAATAAATGCTTGATAATTAAAGAATAAAATTGAATAAAAGTCAATTTATATAAGCCTTCTTAGAAAGTTATCTCCTGAAAGAGATCCTTTTTTTCAGAATATCTACTTTTATTTTTCCTTTTATAGTCATTTGCAAAACATATGTATACCTAAGACAAGAAACTTGCAACCATGCTTATTCCTTTATCTCTTGCTATCAATTAAACTCAAATTTTTACGTAAATTATTGTCAAGCTAAGTTCTGAAATACAATAAATATATAGTACCAGCCCTCAAGGAGCTTAACTTCTAGTACAGAAGATAAGTAGAGAGGTAATACAATTTAGAAAATAACTGGCGAGAAGATGAAAAGATGAGATCACTTGGAGCCAGGAAGTTTAGAACTGGATTCATGGAACCTTAACTGGACTTTGAAGAGAAGAATTTAAATAAACAGAGATTTGGAAGGGAGACTATCCCAGGAAGAGAGGACAATATTCACAAAGGCACAAAGATGGAAAAAGGGCATGACAAAAACTAGGGAATGGCAAGTAGTCTACTTTGGCTGGAATAATATTACAAATTAGAGAAGACTAAAAAGGTGGACTGGTCCAAGATTGTAAAAACCCTTGAATGTCAACTAGGAAATCGTAGATTTTATTCAGTGAAAAATGAGGGCTCAAAGTTTTTTTAAGCAAGGGGTGATGTAATCAGAATTATGACTAATGAAGATTATTCTGGCAACAATGGTAAGAACAGATAAGAACAAGAAGAGTCTGGACAAGAGACCATTTAAGAGTTTATAATGGTACACAGTTGTTAGTAGTAAGGTCCTACTCTAGGATGGTCATAGTGAGAGTAGAGAGGAGGGGAAAAATTAGAGATGACAGAAACAAGGCCTAATAAATGAATGGATGCAGAAAGTGAGGGAGAATAGAGGGTCAACAATGATTCAGAGATTTTGAGCTTTTTTTGCCAGAAAGATCATGGGGCCATTAACAGAAAAAGAAGTTAGAGAAGATTTTAGGGTTAAGATAATTAGTTCCATTTTGTATAAAATGAGTTTGTAGTGATGACAAGGCATTCACATAGAAATAAATGTTCTGCAAGCAATGTGAAATGGAGATCTGAACACTAGAAGGGAAATCAGATAGACAGATATGAAATCATTAACATTGAGATCACCCAAACCAAGTATGCAATTACAAATACAGTATAAAAAAGGAAGAGAAAGAAGAGAACCCATTCCACATATAAGGGTAGGAAATATATAAAGAGCAATCATATACAGAACTAAGAACCAGGAGAGAGCAGTATGTGTGTTAAGGGGGGTGGGGGGGTGAAAGAGGAGAGGGAAAGGGCATAGTATCAAAAGTTAATGAGAAATCAATGAGAATGAAGATTTTAAATGGTCAATGGATTTTGGTAAAAAGCTATTTTAATTATCTTAATGTCAGCAACTGTGGTCTTTTAAGTATAATTTAATGAGCTTAGGTACTCTAATCTATACCATACTGACAGAATTGAAGTATAAGTGACTTCTGAGTTCAGCTAATTTGAAGCCTTTATTTTATGGAGAAAGTAAAGCAAAAAGTTGCAAAATGCGCTGGCCTAGATCAAAGAGTTACGTAGTAAATACGAGGTAACCCAAGTCTTCTGATCTTCAGAGGTCATAATTATTTCTTCTACACCACACATCAGTGGAGCACTGTTCTCTCTGCCTCTGGTGAGGCCACTAATTATTTTTAAATAACATATGTACATATATGTGTATGTGTGTGTGTGGTGCTCTAATTCTGACAAAAGATATTCCCTACAAGAAGCAGGTAAACATTATTATTCCTATTTTGCTGTGAGTAAACAAAAACTCAGAGAATTTAAGTAACTTATCTAAGTTCACAAAAATGGTAATGTCCAAATCAGTTTTCAAACCCACACCTCCTAAATCAGTGCTGTTTCCACCATAGCACATGATTTCATTAAAGACATAATGGATCAGAAAAGTCAAGCCAAAATGGCAGAGATCACAAACTACCTTGGCAAAGCTCCAAACAAATCTATAAAATATAGCAGATCCAACTCTGATAGGGGAATCTAAGAAAAAATCACAATGAGTCATTTTTCCAGCCCAGGTAAGGATCTGGCCAGGAGCTCCAAGTATGGAGCACTCTAGCATAGGAGAGGATGTGCATCAGGGCAAGAGAAGGTCCCAAACCCATACTAAGGCATTCGGAGACACATACAGCATGAGGTCAAGAGCCAACTGGCAGCTTTATCATCCACTACCCAGGTCCATGTCATAGATCCAAGGTGGACTAATGAAATATGTGGGGGAACTGAGAGACAACCAGCAAGCAAAGACTGTGAGCTATGTACTTCTGGGAAAAGAACAAGTCCAGAAGCAAGCAGAAGTGGAAATTCCACTCAGATTCCAGAGCAGAACAGGGTCTCAGCTTCTAACCCAGTATGAAACTTTCAGAGGATCGAGCAAGGTAGGAATTCCAGAACAAAGGGGAGACTGCTGTTTTGTCACTCGGAACCAAGAATTTCCCAGCTGACTGATAGTGGCTGAGTGCAGCAGCATCCTATTGTGGATCAGTCAGTATCTAGGTCAAGAAACTGCAGAGCTCAGATCAGGAGGGTACTGCAGACCTTGCCCTGAATCAAATGACTTTGGGATTTGATCTCTACCCTGAGCTGTCCTGGTGTCCTAGAAAAATAAACACTTAATACCCTCAAGAAAGCAGTAACAAGACCTGCCCAGAACTTCTGTATAGATGTGCTCAGAGTCTAGCCCTAACATCAAGTTAGACTCCAGTGAATGGGCTGGAAGAATGAGGGGGAAAAAAAGAAATCCATCATAAAAAGCTATTATGGTGACAGGGAAGGTCAAGACAAACCCAGGAGAACAGAATAAGGCCAAAATATTTATAAGCAAAGCCTCAAAGAAAGCATAACATGGGGGCAGCTAGGTGGCACAGTGGATGGAGCACTGGCCCTGGATTCAGGAGGACCTGAGTTCAAATCCAACCTCAGACACATAACACTTACCAGCTGTGTGACCCTAGGCAAGTCACTTAACCCCACTGTCTAGCCAAAAAAAAAAAAGTTTTAAAATGCTTTTGTCAATGAAATGAGAGTACAAGGAAAAAATGGAAAAGATGAGACCTACAGAGGAAAAATCAGAGAAGGAATTTATAGTTTGGAACAAGAGGTACAAAACCTTGCCCAAAGTTCCTGAAAATTAAAATACACCAAATGGGTGGGGGGGTCTAGTATGTGTGACCCCAGGCAAGTCACTTAACCCCAACTGCCTTACAAAAACAAATAAATAAGATCAAACAGGAGCCAACACGAAATTATTTCTTTTAAAAAGTCAAAAAACTGAAGAAAAAAAAGGAAATCAAAGGTATATCAAATCAAAAACTGACCTCAAAAATACTATCTCAACACCACAACCAAAATAAGAACTAAGATATCTTAAACTCTTAGAACCAGAAAGCAAAGTGGAAATATAAAAAATTCATTGGTCATTTCCTTTACCAAAAAAAAAAAAAAAAAAAACACAAAAACACACATACACACACACAAAAAAAACCCTCAAAATGAAAACTTCCAGGAAAACTACAGCCAAAATCTGTAACTTTCACATCAAAGATACAATACTATGAACAGTCAGAAAGAAAGAATTCAAGCACTGAGGAGTCACAGGCAGAATTACATACAATTTAGCAACCATCACCATAAAGGAGTAAAGAGTTTAGAATATGATCCAGATGATCCCGAAGGCCAAGGATAATAGGCTTACAGTCAAGAATAACTTAACAAGCAAAACTGAGTACAACGCTGCAGGGAGAAAAAAGATCTTTAATGAAATAGAAGATTTCCAAGAATCTCTGATGAAAAAGACCAGAGCTGCAGAGAAACTCTGGAGTTCAAACATAGGAGTGAAGAGGACAATAAAAAAGTAAATATGAATAAACAACCATGTGGGAGATGATACATATGCTCCCATTGAACTCTATCATCGTCAGGGGTTCATAAAGGTAGTCTAATTAAACAAAGCCTATGAGTGGTTCTGTTATGTCATGATGATCTTAAAAGAAGACTGGAAAGGGACAAGGGAGAAACACTCAGGAATAAGGGAAAAGAAGGTCAGGGAAAACTATCTCACATAATCAGGCTGCACAAGCACCTATCTATACAACAAAGAAAAGGGGTTGGCATGGGGAAGTAGGGTGAACAGTTGACATCTGAACCTCATTTGCAATCTGCACTGGTCAAAGGAGGGAAGAATACACACAAACACAGCTGAGTACAAAAATACATTGCACTGAACAAGGAAATATAAAGGAAGAAGGGGGAATTAGGGAGAGTAAAGTAAGGAAGGGAGAGTCCTAAGTAAGACAAACTCTAAGGATGTTCAAAACTATTTAAAGAGCTTTGTGAGGTGGCCAAGAAGGGGAATCTGAGAGAAATACACATTAAAAGGACTCTAAAGATTGACCTTGTAAAAACAAATAAGCAAAGATGAAGCCCAAAACCAGAAAACCAATGTTGGAAGGAAGAATTTTGGTCTATAACCACACTGGAAAAAACCATAATCTCTAAGTTTGTGAGGCTCTCTTTTCAGTTTAAAGTCTTCTTAATCAGATCAGCAATGCTCTTGGCAAACACATTCTTTTTGACCCTAATCATATGTATTCTAACCCTGGCCAGGGCTCATCATTCCTATAAATTCAATGATTGATAAGGAAAGCCAAATTCTGCTCTCTAATATCATCTTCTTAGCCAAATGTTCACTACCTGTATCCTACTTTCTCTTCTTAAATATGTAACTGAAAATTATTAACAAAAATATAATTTGTGTCCATAAAATTCTTTAGCTTCTCCCATTTTTATAATTTGAAGAGATCTTTTGTTGCAGTATCATTCAATATTCCTTCCTCTTAGATTACTAAAATCTAGTCAATGCCCTCTCAGATCAGGATCCTTTTAACAACCTCACAAGTCAAAATGACTGTAACCCTCTGAAATTATCTTCCTTTAAGCTATTTTAGAAAAAGACACTGATAAATTATAAAGTATCCAGGAAAACAATCTGAATAATAAAGGGCCTCAAGTTCCTGCCATATGAAGTTCAGCTGAAAGAAGTGGCCATAATTAATCAAACTATAAGTAGGCATTTATTAAGCACTTAGCATATGCTAGGCTTTGGGACACACATATGAAGCAATCCCTGACCTGAAAGAGAACAAAATGAACACAGATAAATAAATACAAAAACACAAATATAATTTGCAGGGAAGCAACAACTGGGTCTATCAAAAAGGCCTTGTGTAAATGGTAGTGCTCAATCAAGCACAAAAACTTTTGACAAAAAAAATTTTAGCTATGTAGTGAAGTAGAAAGGCTGACATTCGAAAGTATTCGAGTACAGCATATATTTCAACTAAAGATAGTAGCTTGTGGGATTCTGCAATACCCACATTCAACATTTTACATGACTTTAAGCATAAGTACTTAAGATTTTCAATATATTTTTCAGAAGTAGTTTTTCCTATTGTCAGGTTCACACCAGGTTCTTAGAAATCAATTTTGTTGTAAAATAATTACCTGTAAAACTCATCAGCATGAGCCTACTACTTAATGGAGGACTAAGAGGTTCTTTAGATCTTTCAGGAAGTAAAATTGTCTGAAACTATCTCTGATTTATCTTGTATAGATCTTGTTTGTACATAATTGTCTGCATGTTGTCTCCTGCATTGGATTGTGAGTACTTTGAATGCAGAGATTATTTTTGCTTTTCTTCTTAACCCCAGCACTCAGCACAGTGTCTGGGCATATGCGAGGCACCTAATAAAAGCTTGTTGATTTGACCTATGGGTTTTAAATAATAAATTCATAGACAAATTTTTTCAGCTGGTAACAACTTTGGTTTACAATACTACAATGTAAGCAATTAGTAATCTTTATCATTCAAAACACATTATAAAAATTTTTGTTATACTTATGTGAGGAAAGATTCAGAAAAGCAACCACTACATATTTCTTAAGGGAAAGAATTATACCATCTCTATTTGAATAACTCCATCTGTATTATATTTACCTAAAAACAATCAATGTAAGCAAATAATAATAATAATGATAACCTTGCATTGAACAGTCTTACATCTCTTTTCTTTAGTACAAAAATATGAAGTCAAACAGTAATAACCAATCACAAATTTATGCCTAACCAGGAATAAAAAGAAAAATTAACTGCTATTAGAATATGATTGCTTTTCATTAGTCTGTTTTCCCTCGAATAATAAAACTGCTATGTAGGTTGTCACTAAGTATTTTCTGGTGTTCAAAAATTACTTTTAATAACCTGAAAAAAAGCTTATTTGATTTAATGCTAAACTAAACCACATCTGGCAGTCCTTGAGTCTTTGTCCCCAGTAACTTTATTTTGCTAACTCTTTGCAACATTTGATAGTCTTACCACAACACAAATGTTCATGGGTGAAAAGAGAACAGCAGCTAACCTGCCTCATTTTCACTTGATTCCAAGGAAAATAAAACATGAGAAAAGAAGATGATAATTTTCTATTATGTATTTCCCAATTCAATGACCAGATCAATATTTTGGGAAATATTAATAAGAAAGAATTTGTGTATTACGGTTACAAATTAGGTTCCTAGGGCAGCTAGGTGACACAGTGGAAAATGGACTGGCCCACGAGTCAGGAAGACCTGAGTTCAAATCTAGCCTTAGACACTTACTAGCTGTGTGACCCTGGGCAAGTCACTTAACTCGGATTGTTTCAACAACAACAGCAACAAAAAGTAGGTTTCTTACTATTGTAGGGTGGTATTAAAAAAAATTCTTCCCTTCAATTTCTTCCATCAAAACAACAAACAGCAACATATTCAAAGATCATTAACTATGACCATATGTAATTTATACCAAGAATAAGTTGGTTGACCCAATGTGAGGGAGCTCAAGGAGGAAGCTGCTTGAGTCCTCAATGGCAGTTCAATGACTGAGATCAAATGGGGTTGACTCAGCATTAGGAAAACTTAACACAACAGATCATAGTAATTATTTATAAAAATACAATTACATGATTATATCAATAGATATCAAAATGTTTCTGACATAATAAAACATTTAGTCATGTCAAAAACTCTAGAAAACGTAGGAATAGACTTTTTTCTTAATAAACTATCTTTTAATAACAAAAACTAGAATTATTTGTAATGGAGAAACACTTCTAGTAAAGGCCTTTTTAAATAAATTCAAGGGTAAAGCAAATATCCACTGCTACCACTATTATTTATTTCATATGGGTACAGAAATGCTACCTATATAAGACAAGGTAAAAAAAAAAAAACTGAGGCAGTATCATGTACCATATACTTTTAGCTATCAATAAAAAAAAAAATCACTAAATGCCTATGGGACAGAAACTTCCTTTTCACACTCCAAATGTGCCAAAGATTTTTTTAAAAAAACCCACTGCGGCTTTTTTCATCTTTTTTAAAATTTTCATATCACCCAGAAACCAAAAGAAATGTTAAAAAAAAAACAAAACAAAACACATTATCATGTATTGATGCTCAATGACCCTGAGTTCACTCAAGACTCCCCATAATCTCCCACCCCATGCTACCATTAATAAGGCTACACTAACAGAACCAAGGAGCCAAAACACTAGTCCAGGTTTCCAACAAAACCCAACCCAACAACCTGGTCCTCCCCTCCCTCTTCCCAGCACTGCGGAAATTCTAGCTCCAGACTACTAAATTTTACCCAGGCAATGACTGAAAGCCAGTGTAGCAAGCTGCAGTCCTACAGGAACAAAAGCCTTTTGGGGGCCATAAGCCCATAGCACCAATGCTGCAAAGCTCTAAATAGTCAGTGTTGTAACAGAGACCCTAGCTGCGCAAGATCTGAAAAGCTATGAACTGCTGGTGCTAGAGAGATAAACCAGTAACACCACACAGCACTGCCAGTACCAGGGCAGACAATCCTGAATCACCAGAACGGGAATTCTTTGAAATGCCAGTGACAAGTCAGAGAACTGAGGAATAATGGGAGCAAAACAAGACAATACTAGGATGGGACTATGGAAGGGGTAGAAGGGTGGAGGCTGTAGCACTCCATTAAGCCTGAGAGAAAGAATGCATCCAACCAGGGCCAGTTCTGAACACCCAAAAAGTCACTTGGCACAGAAACTTAGGTTGGTAAATCGTAAACAGTTCAACAGAGGAGGAAGTTGAGATCCTCTGAGATCCAATCCAGCCCCAAAGGAAACCATTACAGGGACAAAGTCAGAAAGTGAATAAGGAAAAACTGGTGGGGGTGGGGTGCAGGAAAGCAACACTAAAGAAGAAGAAGAAAACTCAAAGACCTTCATAAATAGATGAATCAATGGGAAAAACAGTTAACAACAGAGGGATATATGGCTTCCAGATCTAGAAAATGAAGTTAGGCATTTATAAATAAATACTGCAAAACAAAGGAAAATGATCCAACACCTGACGAGAAAGAGGACCCTATGAATTGTGAGATGGAACCATACAATACACTGTTCCAGAGTGGTTCAAAAGAGAAATGAGAATTATGAGAGAAGAATTTACAGCCTGCCCAGCAAAAACAGAAGCGAAAAAAAACTTACAGTGCAAAACAGAAAAAGTAGAATCTCCAATGTCACATCTCACCAAAGAAATGAAAGAGAAAACAATAGATTGGGAATGCAAATATACATAAATGAAGGACAATCTGGAAAAAGAAATAACATTAATAGAAAATATGCTCTCTATATAAGCAAAACATACCCATCTTGAAGGTAAGATATGGAGAGACAACCTAAGGATCAGAGGTCTCCCAGAAGAACAAAAAAGAAAGAAAGAAAAAAAACCTTTAACAGCATAATAAGAAGAAATTAATAGAAGAGAAAGCCCAGAACTTCTGAACTTAGAAAATGAAATACCAACTCAAAGAATTCAGACATCACCACCAGGAAAAAAAAAATTCCAAGGCTACAAACTCCAAGACATAAACTAGTTAAAATTAATAACTCAGGTCGTAAACAAGTTTGCAAACAATCAGCAAAAAGACCTTCAAATACAAAGAAAACGAAATTTAAATAGCCCAAGACTATTCTGTATGCACCACAAAAGATAAAAGGGAATGGAATCCAAAGAGCAACGGTACTCAGAATGTAGCCACGGGTAATCAAACCTGAGCTTAAGATACAAGAATAAAGATGGATGTTTAATAATAACATTGAAACATTTTTAGAAAGAAAGCCAGATCTGAAGAGATTATTTCCTTCTCAAAACATCCCAAATCACAGAAATGCAGGAATGAATGAAAGCAGCAGCCAATGACAGCAACAACAAAAGACTGACATCAGAGATACCAGTAAGAAACTCTTTCCAAAAAGAATACAAGGAGACAAGAATGAAGGTAAAGTCTTTTTTTTTGTTTTTTGTTGTTGTTGTTGTTGTTTTGTTTGTTTGCTTTGTGGGACTGTAACATGGGAAGTTACATGAGTAGGAAGACAAAGAGAAGGTGTGATGTGCTGGGGCCAAATCCAGAGCTAGCAGTAAGAGGAAGCTGACCACTGTGGACTGAGAGAAGAGACTATAGTGAAGTGGGTATGGTGAAAGGGGGAGCAATTAAAAAGGGAGGTAGGGGCAGCTAAGTGGCACAATGGATAAAGCTCGAGCCTTGTAGTCAGGAGGACCTGAGTTCAAATCCGACCTCAGACACTTGACACTTACTAGCTGTGTGACCCTGAACAAGTCACTTAACCCCAATTGCCTCCCCAAAAAACAATAAATAAATAGGGGGATAAGGGACAGAGGCCTTGCTTTGGTGGTGGGAAGGGGTTTCACTGATGAATGCTCATATGGGTGAAAAGAGATGGTCTGGGAAGACGGATGTGGATCATGTACTGAGTGTGCCCTGTGGGATTTGGTGCTTGTAAAGTCTACTCATTCCACCTTGGAAGAGTGGAGCTGGAACTCCTCAGAGCAACTGGCAACTGGAGGAGTAAGAGAGAAGGGAGATTTGCAGGCAAATGAGGGGGAAAAAAAAGGTATGAACCTAAACTAGTGTGGCCTCCACCCTATCTAAGAAATGTGATGTAATAAATTTGACTCAGAAAACAGGGATAGACAATATTGTCAATTTATCTCTTATATTTTCTAGGGCGACAATTCAGCAAGGACCATGTATAATTTGGATTAAACTAAGATTGGTGGTGAGAGTAGTGGAAGCCTGTGTGACTCTCAGATAAGGCTAAGGGGAGAGATCTCTTTTGTCTTAAGTGATGGTCCCTTCAGATCTGGAGGAGTTAAAATACAGGCTGCACACTTTTTTGTGGTAGTCAAAAGCTGGAAACATAATAGATGCTCATAGACTGGGAGTTGGCTCAACAAGGTGTGGGGTACATAAGTAAGACAGAATGTAACCATCTTTTAAAAGAGAACAATTATGACAAATACAGAGAAATATGGAATAACATACACAGGCCCCGTGCCAAGAAAACAATATACAAAATAACTACAATGCAAATGGAAAGAAAAAAACACAAAATAATTTTAAATAACTACCGTAAAGTTACAAAAAACAAGTCTGATCCCAAAGAAAAGTTATTAGAAGACACTTCCTTCCACATCTTTACACAGGTGATGGATATAGGAGTAAAGAACATTGTATATGTTAAATTTCATAGATATATTCACTGGCCTTGCTAAATTTTTTCTCTTCTTCCACTTTTTTTTTTAAGGGATACCTTCTCATTTTCCAAATGGCAAATGATTAAAGGCTATGAACAGGCAGTTAGGAAGGAAAGAAATCTAATTTACAGTCATAAAAAAATGTTCCAAATTACTAATAATTAGAAAAATGTAAATTAAACCAACTCTGAGGTTCTAATTTGTACCTGAAAGATTGGAGATACACACACACACATACACACACACATATATATATATATATATATATATATATTTTTTTTTTTTTTTAAAGGCAATTGGGGTTAAGTGACTTGCCCAGAGTCACAGAGCTAGTAAGTGTCAAGTGTTTGGTCTGAGACCAGATTTGAACTCAGGTCCTCCTGACTGCAGTGCTCTACTCACTGCACCACTTAGCTGCCCCTATTAAATATATTTTTAAAAAACCCAACCCCAAAATGATAAATGTTGGAGAGGCTTCAGGAAAATGATACATTATTGGAATGTTGGCAGAACTGTGAACCAGTTGTGCTATCCCAGAAAATAATTTGGAACTATGCCCAAAAAGTGAATAAACTACACATATCCTTAAACCATCAATATTACAAAAAGAACTAAGAAAAAGAAAAAAGTCCTGTATGTACAAAATATTAATGATAATTCTTCTCAGAGTAGCAAAAAATCAGAAATTATGAGGTTTCCTATCAATTGAAGAATTATCATAAATAAGAAATGATGACAGAGATAATTTCAGAAAAGCCTGGGAAGACTTGTATGAACTAATGCAGCATGAAATGAACAGAAGACGAAAACAACTAACACTAAAAACAATACCTTAAAAATGAAGAACTTTGAAACACTTAAGAATGCAGATCAATATAATGACCAATCATGAAGACCAATGATAGAGAAAGTTACCCACATGCTTACAGCAAGGTGATGATCTAAATATGCAGAAAGATATATATATTTTCGGACAAGACCACAGAGGGAATGTTTCGCATGACTAAGCATTGCTATTAAAAGGTTTACTTCATTTTTTCCTAATGGAGAGATGGAATAAAGAAAACAATGCTGATTAAGTGAAAATAAAATTTTAATCTTATTATTAATTTTTTAAAAACTTAACAGCTGGTCTTTGGAAGAACGAGAGAGAGGAATATAACAACAAATTAAGGCCAGGTAAAAATGAAAGATTTTGTGCAAAAACTTTGCAATTTAATGTAATCAAAATTATCCATTTTGCATTTCATAATGTTCTCTATATCTCCTGTTTAGTGATGAATTCTTCTGTTCTCCATAAATCTGACAGGTAAACTATTCCTTGGTCCCCCAGTTTGCTTATAGTATCAGCCTTTATATCTCAATCATGAACCCATTTTGACTTTATTTTGGTATATGGTGTGAAATTTTGGTCTACATCTAGTTTCTGCCATACTCTTTTCCAGATCAAAGCATACTATTTGCTCTTTTTTTTTTCTTCCGTTTTGTTTTGTTTCCTCTTTCTTGTGGTTCCTTCTATTGGTTCTAATTCTTCTTTACAACATGACTTTACAACATTCCTATTAATAATGTTTAATAGGAATGTATATGTATAGCCCATATTAGATTGCGTGCTGTCTTGGGGACAGAGGCAGGGAGGGAGTGGGAGAAAAATTTAAAACTCAAAAGCTTATGGAAGCGATTGCTGATAAATCAAAATAAATTAATAAAAAAAATTTTTTTAATGAAAGATTTTTCTTAAGGTAAAAAAATAATACAGGCCTGCCTCTCTGCTATGCTGGGCAGAGTATGGCTGCTTTTAAATTCTTCATTAGCGTAGAAATGTTTGCATAGAATGGATATTTGGTTACTAATGATGATTAAGTTCCATGAAAGAATGGATATTTGGTTAGTAATGATCATTAAGTTCCATGAAACAGTTTGGGAACTGTTGACAAGAAGTATAAAGACTTGACAAATTTAAAGCTAAAAGGTATCAAAGATAATGAAGTAATATCAATACTAATCCTATACATACCAAATGCTATAGCATCCAAATTTTTAAAGAAAAAAACTAAATGAATTACAGGTGTTAATAAATAGCAAAACATAATAGCAGAGGACTACAACCTTTCCCTCTCAGAACTAAATAAATCTAGCAAAAAATAAATAAGACTGAAGTCAAGGAGATGACTAGAATCTTAGATAAGCTAGATATGACAGATAAATCTGGAGAGATCTGAATGGGAAGAGAAAGGAATATATCTTTTTCTCAGCAGTATATGGTACCTTTACAAAAGACTGACCATATATTAAGGCATAAAAACTTTATAATTAAATGCAGAGAAGCAGAAATATTAAATGCATTATTTTCAGATGATAATACAATAAAATTATATTTAATAAGGGACCTGGGAAAAACAGATCAAAAAATAATTGGAGACTAAATAGCCTAATCTTAAAGAATGAGTAGGTTAAAGAACAAGTCACAGAAATAATACTTTTATTAAAGAGAATGATAATAATATCATATACCAAAGACAATATACCAAAGCCAATGGGATGCAGCAAAAATACTAATCTGAGGAAAATGTATCTCTTTAAATGCCTATATCAATAAAACAGAGGAAGAGCAGATCAACAAATTGGGTATAAAATTTTAAAAACTAGAAAAAGAACAAAGCAAAAATTCTCAATTAAACACCAAATTGGAAATCCTAAAATTTAAAGGTGAGATTAATAAAAATGAATGTAAGAAAACTACTCAATAAATACAACTAAGAATTTGTTTTATGAAAAAAATAATAAAATAGATAAATCATTGGTTAATATGATTTTTAGAAAGAGAGAAAACCAAATCATTAGTATAAAAAATTAAGTGTGAATTGACCACTAATGAAGGTGAAATCAAAGCAATAATTACAAGTTATTTTGCCAATTATATATCAATAAATTTAATAATTTAAGAAAAATGGAAGAAAACTTAGAAAAATAGAGTACCTAAATAAAACTATTTTAGAAAAAGAAATTGAACAGGCCATAAATGAGCTTCTTAAGAAAAAAAGCATCAGAACGAGGTGAATTTACAAGTGAATTCTACCAAGTTTTTAAAGATCAACTAATTCGAATATTAAATATATTATTTGTAATAATAGGCAAAGAAGGCATCTTACCAAACTCCTTTTATGTAATAAATATGATGGGGATAGATACTTAAACCAGGAAGAGCAAAAAACAAAAAGAAAATTATAGACCAATTTCACTAATGAATAAGGATACAAAAAATCCTAAATAAAATACTAGCTGAGGGACTACAACAATGTATCACAAAGATTATACATTGTGACCAAGTAGGATTTATACCATGAATACAAGGATGTTTAAGGAAAACTAGTAACATTAGCGATTACATCAATACCAAAGTAACAAAAATCATATGATTATACATTAGACTCAGAAAAGGCTTTTGACAAAATAACACTGATTCCTCTTAAAAATATTTAAAAACATAGGTATAAGTGGATTTTCCCTTAAAGTGATAAGAAGTATCCACCTAAAATCATCAGTGAGCATTATTTGTAATGGAAATAAGCTAGGAGCCTTTCCAATATAATCAAAATTGTATTAGAAATGCTAGCAATAAAGAAAAGAGAGAGAAGAAAAAGAAACAGAAAGAATCAGAATGGACCATGAGGTAATAAAACTCTCTCTTTTTATAGACAATATGATGATGTACTTGGAAAATCCTGGAGATTCAGTAAAAAAGCTAGTAGCAACAATTAATAATTTTAGCAAAGTAGCAAGATATAAAATAAACCCATATTAATCATCAGCATTTCTATATATCAACAACAAAACCCTGCAAGAAGAAATAGTAAGAGATACCCTATTTAAAATAACTGTAGACCACATAAAACACCTGGGAGTATACGTGCCAAGACAAACCCAGGAACTACATAAACATGTTTGTAAAACCTTTTTTATACAAATACAGTCAGATTTAAATAACTGGAGAAAAATTAATTGTTCATGGGTGGGCAGAGTCAATATAAGGAAAATAACAGTTCTACCTAAAGTAATCTAATTAAAGTAATCAATACCATCTCAATTAAATTACCAAAAAATTATTTCATTGAGCTAGAAAAAAATAATAAAATTCATTTGGAAGAACAAAAGGTCAAGAATATCAAGGAATTAATGGGGGGAGAAAAAGGAAAGGAAAGGGGTCTAGCAGTACCAGATCTTAAATTTTACTATAAGGCAGTAATTATTAAAATTATCTGGTACTGGCTAAGAAATACAAAGGAGGATAAGTGGAACAGAGATACAATAAGTAGTATTAAATGATTATAAAAACCTTGTGTTTGACAAATGTAAAAATTTAAGCTCTGGAGATAATAATTCACTATTTGGTTAAAAAAAATTGATGGGAAAACTGAAAAGTAGTCTGGCAAAAACTAAGTATAGACCAATACCTTACACCATTTACCAAGATAAAGTCAAAATGCATACATTTTGTTGTATGACCTACACATAAAGGGAGATATCATAAGTAAATCAGAAGAACATGGAAGACATTACCTAATAGACTTATGGATAGGAGAAGAATTTATGAACAAGAGATGGAGAGCATTTTGAGATATAAGATGGATAATTTTGATTGCATTAAATTAAAAAGATTTTGTATAAATAAAACAAATGTAGCCAATATTAAAAAGAAAGCAGAAAACTGGGAGGGAATTTTATAGACAGTTTCTCAGATAAAGGTCTCATATCTCAAATATATAGAGGAACTTTGTCAAATTTATAAGAATATGAGTCATTCCCCAATTGATAAATGACCAGAGGATATGACCAGGCAGGCTGTTGTTGTTTTTTTTTTTATGAAAAAATAAAAACTATCTATAGTCATATAAAAATGCTCTAAATCATTACTGATTAGAGAAATGCACATTAAAACAACTCTGAGGTACTATCTCACACCTATCAGATTGGCTAAAATGATAAAAGGGGAAAATGACAAATGTTGGAGGGGGTTGTGGAAAAACTGAGACACTAATATACTGCTGGTGGAAATGTGAACTGATTCAACCATTTTGGAGAGCAATCTGTAATTATGCCCAGAGTTATAAAACTGTGTATACTTGTTGATCTAGCAATAACAATATTAGGTCCATTTCCCAAGTTGATCAGGAAAAAAGAGAAAGAACCTATATGTTCTAAAATATTTATAGCACCTCTTTGTAGTGGCAAAGAACTGGAAATTGAAGGAATACTCATTAAGTGGGGAATGGCTAAACAAGTTGTGGTATATAGTTGTGATGGAATACTTCTGTTCTGTAAGAAATGATGAGCAACACAGGTGCTCAGATTCCTTAAGAGTCTGGCTAATATGGTGGATCTTTAATAAACTTCGTACTTTGGCTGAAAAAAAAAAAAAGAAATGATGGACAAGTTGATCTCAGAAAAACATGGAAAAGACTCGCACGAAATAATGAAGAGTGAAATGAGCAGAACAAGGAGAATATTGGATACAGTTACAGTAATATCATTCAAAGAATAACTGTGAACCACTAAGCTGTTCTGAAAATTATAAATATCTAAATCAACTACAAAGAATCTATGAAGGAAGATGTTATCCACCTCCAGAGAAAGAATTGATAAACAGAAATATACATAGCATGGTTTTACACACACACACACGCACACGCACACACATGCACACACACGCCCGCGTATGTGAAATGGTCGTCTTCTCTAGTTTGGGATAGGGAGGGACTGAGACAGCTTGGAACTTAAAATGTAACCAAAAAAATTTGAATTTTTTTTTTAAAGTATACTGACATATCTTCCCTCATATTAAGTAGTTGCAGAAAAACACGACGTTAAACAAAACAGTAGTTAACTCCATGGGAATGTTCCTGATTAAACAATTAGTAAAACCATGTCACAGCAGAGTTTGGTTATGATATACAACCATAGACGTATGTTATTCTAAATGGCACTGGTTAAAGAAACATTACACAAAATGAACTTAAATAACTCAATGTTCAATTGTATCAAATAATAGTAAATAATAAAGAGCATTACTCCCAGGAAGAAGGGAAAGAAAGTAGGGGAGTGGGGATGAGAAACTTAACACTAAATCATACCATCAATCTGCCAAAAAAAATATATATATATAAAATATATTTTATTTACTATATCAAACTCAAAATGGTTTTAAAACTTCAGTCTTTTCTTCAATGGGAAACAGAAAATTCAGGCTTTCTTTTCCACTAAGATAAAGAGATATCATTACATATTTAAATGTTCCCTAAAATGTATAACACACTATAGTATATGTGCATGAAGAAAAGCAGTTCATAAGAAATTCATACAATGCTGATCATCTGAATTCTGCATTTACTGATTTATCACATTCTTATCAAAGGCTAAGATTTATTCTGAAAGCTTGACATTAAGAGTAGAAAGATATTTCCAAAATAAATCCAAGAACCAACACATTTGTATTTGCCTCAAACTATGTCACTGATACAAAATTTCTTGAATAGGAAAACTGCTCATAAATAACAAAATTTTCCAATATATATTTTCCAATTCACTAAAGAGTTCATTTTCACTGACTACTATATTCACTGTATAAAGAGACAATGATATTTTCCCTCCAAAACACTGACAATATAATTCTTCTTTACAAAAAAGGCTTTTGTTTAATTAATGAATAAGACCTCATTGAAATGCTAAATCATTCCATGCCTTGTAGTTTCCCTGAAAAGGCCAAACAGCATATTCTTTCATGAAGAATGAGTCATGGGTGTAGAATGCTCGGCCTACTTAAAACGAAGATTCTTCTCTTATCTACTCTCTTTCTTATATCTCCCCATTCTACCAAATTTTCTAGTTTTTTGTTAACTGTATTATTAGAAAAGAATTTATAAGTAATAATGACATTCAGCTACTAAAGGGAAATATTAAGCACAATTCAGACACTCAACTAGATCAAGACTGAAGTTCTGTTGCCCAAAGCACTGTTTAAATGGAAGAATGAAGGTCCCTCAACAGGATTCCACTTTGCTTAGCTGGCTTGTGAATTCATTACTGACCCAACTGGGAAGAGACAGCTTGCACCTTAGGAACTCTAAAGAACAAAGTCATGGCTGTGCAGGAATTCATCCTAGATCACATGTTCATCTTGAGAGTTAACTATTTTACTATTATTGTTATTATATTAATACTAATAGCAACTAAGATTTATATAGGGCTTCAAGCACTTTGAATATGTTATCTTATTTTATATTTACCACAATCATTGAAGGTAGATATTATTATCCCCATTTTACATTAGAGGAAGATAAGGTTGCAAGAGCTATTAATTGCCTGAGGAAGGACTTCAACTCCTGTCTTACTAACTTCAAGTTCATTTTTCTACTACACCAAAATGCCTCTCAATAATAGGGGATCTAATTATACACAGTGTGTCTTAAATATTAGTTTATGGAGGACCCAGTAAGGTAATATAAATTAAAATGCTTCATAAATATATATTAAATAGATACTATAGGCAGATAGCAGATAAATATACTTTGTTAAGTTGAAATCCACTATGCCAGCATTTGGTCCTAGCACTTCAATTCAACAGATGTGATTGTGCCCACTTCTCATAGTTTGTCTCTCTTTTCAGTAGCTTCCTGGGTTAGGATTTAGTACATCTATGGAAAATGACAAATGTTAGGAATGTGGGAAAATGCACTAATACACTGATTATAGAGTTGTGAACTAATCCAACCATTCTGGAAAACAATTTGGAATCATGCCCAAAGGTGTATAAAACTGTGCATACCTTTTGGCCCAGAAATACCACTACTGGGTCTATATACCAAAGAGATCAATGAAAAGGAACTCATGAGCAAAAATATTTATAGTAGCTCTTTTTGTGGTAGCAAAGAAACTGAAAACTATAGGGATGCTGACCAACTGGGGAACGGCTGAACAAGTTACGGTATATGAATGTGATGGAATACTTCTGTGCTGTAAAAAAATGATTAAAGGAATGATTTTAGAAAAACCTGTGAAATATTATGTGAACTGATGCAAATGAAGTGAGCAGACCCAGGCAAACAATCTATACAGTAACATTAATAGTGTAAGGAAGATCAACTGTGACTTTAATCAATACAACAGTTCACCACAATTCCAAAGAACTCATGCTATAAAATGCTATCTACCTCGATATAGAGAATTAATGGACTCATAGTACAGATTAAAGCTTTTTTTTTTTCATCTTCTGCTTTACTTTTCTGGAACATCATGTGGCTAACATGGAAATGTTTTACACAACTGCACATGTAATAATGCATGTAGTATTTCATGCCTTTTCAATGGATAGGAGGGGGGCTGGAGGGAAGGAAGGAACGTGGAACCAAAAATAAAACTAAAATTTAAAAAATTAATTCCATTTCTATTATAATAATAAAATCCAAGAGGTAATAATAGAAATGGAAATTCCATTCCAAAAAACTACAAAATACACAAAATAACTGAGGATCAATTTATCAAAGCATATAAAAGACTTGTACAGAATCAATTACAAAGTGCTCTTTAAAGAAATAAAGAACTTAAATAGCTGGAGGAACACTTAGTGATCATGGCTGTTCCATGACAATGATTTTTAAAAATGACAATATTACTAAAGATCATTTATATTTTTAATGTTATTTTGTTCATGTTATTATGTTCAACTCTTTTGACTCCATTTGGGGTATTCCTGGCAAAGATACTGAAGTGGTTTGCCATTTCCTTCTCCAGTTCATTTCACAGATGAGAAGACTGAGGCAAACAGGACATAGCTAGTAAGTACCTGAAGTCAGATTTGAACTCACGAAGATAAGCCTTCCCGGCTTCAGGTCCAGCATTCAATCTACTGTATAACCTAGATGCCTTTTTTAATGCTATAGCAATTAAATTACCAATGGGATTCACAAAGCTACCACCTTAGTTCAGGACCTCATCACTTCACAATTAAGATTATTGAAACAGCTTAATTGGGAGACCTAATTGGTCTCCCTGAATGAAATCCCCTCTGTCCAGTCCATCCTCCACAGAGTTGCCAATTATTTTTGCTTAAGTACATAGCTGACCACGTCATCTCAATGGATTCCAGGGACTTTCAGAACTTCTAAACAATTTCAAGAAGTTATACCTTTACTGCAAGCTTAACAAAATAAAAACTTCCAAAAAATAATTAATAGGGTCACTAGTGTTCCAACAATTAAAAAAAAAAGATCAGGGACTATATGGGCCGCACGTTGACCCTCTGCCAGTCGTGCGCCAGTACCCACTTCTCCTAAGAGAAGTACACCGCCAGAGTCTTACCCATTCCCGGGTCTTCGGTCCTCAGCCGGATCACCACACAGAGACAAGCCATCGGAAGGCACCAACACCAGAGCTTTATTCAGAGGCCAACACAGCAAACCATCACAGCAAGCCCAAGCAGCAAGGCCAGAGCAACAGGCAGGAGCCAGGGGAGAGCGCACGTGTGTGTTCTGACCACGCTTGTTCCCAAGTACCTACTTAGCCCCTCCTCCCCAGCCCGCTACTAGCCAATGATTGTAGGGTCAGATACCGGAAGGGGCTGTCTGAGTTTAGCACACCAAGGGGGAGGGAGTGA
>NW_020948983.1:64703567-64752585 GCF_900497805.2 Vombatus ursinus | reverse complement strand
GCCTACCACAGTCCCTGCCTCGACTTCCAAAATACCCAGATCTTACCCTACCCTTGCCACAGCGCTCAACCTGGTAGCTGCCAACATCAGACAGTCCCTCACAATCTCTGGCCTCAGAGAATCCCTCTCAAGATGCTGCTCAAACACCACTTTCTGCACAAAGCTTTCCTGACTCTCCGACTGCTAGAGCCCTCTCTCCCTAACTACCTTGTAACGCTGCTACAACATAAATCCCTTGACCGCAGATTTCATTCACTGTATTTGCACCCAAAGTACCTAGCAAAGTGCCTGGCAAATAGCAGGCATGTAATAAATGCTTGGTGATAGACTGAAGAAGGGGACTTTACATTAAGAAATATAAAATATCAAAAATACCAAGAAATACAGCTCTTAACACAGTACCCAGTAGGAGCCTAATTACTGTTTATTCATTAACTGGTTGAAAATGAGATTACGCCAAAGAAACAATTAGTATATACTGATGATTACGCTTTAAAAATCCAAAATCATAAAAAATATAAACAAGATTTTAAAGAGACTGGAAGGGAATTCAGAAGTTAAAATATACAGCTAAAAATATATTTTTAAACAAAATTCAAAAAATTGTATTTTATGTCTTTATTTTGTTTGAATATTTTTATTGAAGGCTACTAACTTAGGATACAAATATTGAAAAATAGGGGGAAATTCTTTTCTTTTCCAACTGAACATTTAAATGTGTACTAGGTTAAATACTTTGTCAGGTCATTATTATTTGGAGCTTCATCAAATAGGGAGCACAACATTATTTCAAGATGCTAAAATAAATACTGGCAGAATTTGGAAATTACAAAAATGACTAATATTTATTTTAAAAGACTAATTCAACAAACAGTTACTCATACAAGGACACTGTGCTCCACAATGTGGTAGGTAAAAAGATTAGTAAGTCATGTTTTCTTTGTTCATATAAAATCTAGGAGAAGAAATAAGATATGCACAAAAATATGCCTAACATAAATTCTGCACTGAGAGTGCAATAAGAGATTGCAGATTTAGAGCTAGAAGTGATCTCAGAGGCCTTCTAATTCAATCCCCTCATTTTATAAATGAGGAAGAAACTGAGGCCCAGAGAGATTAAGTAATTTGCCCAACATCACAAAAATATTAAGAGCCAGAGTTAGGATTCAAACCCAGATCTTTCAAATCATAGAGTATTGTAAGAGTTCAGAGGAATTTCAGATTAGATAGAGGAAATCTTTAAAATTATGCTTTAAAAAAAAAAGAATTTATTTCTACTCAATAAATATTTGACATGTGCAAAGAACAGTTACATATGCTATGTTCTGTTTATGAAAATGGTAATAGTGATCTATCAGTACAGCAAACGTATAAAACAACACATTATCATTAAAATGACTGACTGCTAAACTGATGTAAACTTGTAAAAAACTAATCCATAATACAAGATTTCTTAGCTCAAAGAGTATTTCTTATAGCCAAATTAGCAAACTATGTGTAGTAGAAACCGACATAAAAAAGTCTCATTATATAGAATGGACTTCAAAATGACTACTTTCTAGTTTAATTAATAAACAGCTTTAGAAAGAAAAAAGAGCTTACACTAGATTTGCCTAAAATATCTCCGTAACTATGGCCCAGTTTTTTATATTCTGGAAAAATATTTCTTCTCAGGGTTAGTTGATAGTATGAAAGCACTTACTGATATCATCTTCATGATAAATGACAGAATGAAATGGCAGAGTTCGATCCTTAATATATCTCTCTGCTGGTTCAACATAAAATGTGCCACCACGAGTCTGAATGAATCCTTCAAATCTTCCATCAATAACTGACCCATGACTTAAGGTTCCTTCTTCACCTATTAAAGAAAAACCATAGTAAACTATTCTCACATCAAGATAGTTTTCTTTAAAAATTCCTTTTTAAATTTACACAAAAACAAATCATCACAGTATAATTCTTGGTATGTTAACTGACAATACATATTGTAAAACAAAATTTATGGTACATATCATTTCATATTTTATTTAATAATTTTAAAGAACTACGATTTCACCAATACAATTTCCAATAACTCAGATTGCAATCCTTCTAAACTGCATCCTATTCAATTATCCATGTTCTTGCACAAATCCTCCAAAAAGGATCCACCCATTGCTACAGAGGCCTTCTGCCCATTCTGATATCAATGTACTGTTCAGTTTGCCCATTTCTTGCCTCCTGCTTTCATTCAGGTATCAAGAACTTACTTTATTAATGACAATAAAGAGGAGAGCATGAGCACTGGCCCTGAAGTCAGGAGGACCCGAGTTCAAATCCGGCCTCACACCAAACACTTGACACTTACTAGCTGTGTGACCTTGGGTAAGTCACTTAACCTCAATTGCCTAACTGCCCCCCCATAAAACAAATTTAAAAAAAAAGAGGATAGCAAAGGAAATTTAAATTATGAGTAGCATGTATGCTTTAATGTAGGAGAACATACGGATTGATAAGAGTTATAACAACAAAGTTCAAACCCCAAAATCTAATAGCTGAAAGAATACAAAATGCTATATTTTTCCTAAGAGAGGCCTTTCTCTACTCCCACTCAAGAATTTTTGGATTGAATTTGGCTATTACTTGCTTTCTTTTGTTCATATGTACTTAAGAAATGCTTTGATAACAATACACCAAGGCTCCGTGCCATAAGCAATTCTTAAGTATTAGGAATAACGATGTATAAAATTAAGATAAAAAACTTTAGAATTCTGAAACTACGTATTAGAAAGAATATTTTCCAACTGTATAAATGAGATAATTTAGTTCAATGAACATTCAACATCTAAGATATGGAAGAAAATATGGAAGTTTTCTGTTCACATGAGAGTTTAAAAACTTTTTAAATAAAAAATGTTTTTCTATTTTAATTTATAAACTTATCTTTAAATTTTTCTAATTAAAAAAAAAAGTTCTTACACACATTATCTCCTTTGATCCTCACAAAAGCCCTGTGAGTTAAGTGATACTAATTCCATCCTACAGATGAGCTGCAACATCTGAAAGGCAGAATTCACACTCAAATATTCCTGATGATAAATCCAACACTCTATTTGTATCCATTGAACAATGCTGTCTCTATAGGACTTCCACAATTTCTAAAACCAATACTCTAAATGGACTCTGAACATATGAAGAACAGGATAAAAGCTGAAGGAAAATACATTAGTATTTTGTACAATATATTTTCATCTAAAAGTGACACAGTTATTATAATTTTTTTTCCCTTAACAACAACCAGATTGTGTTAGGTGAGTATAGTTTTTCTCTCTAGATGAAATCTTTGGAGGAAAAAGATACTAAACTATTAGTATACCAACTTAAAAGATAAAATAGGTATTTACAATTCCAGGTTCAGGATTCAATTAAAAGAACAAAATTTCCTTTCTGGAGGCACAGACCTTATTTATATAGATCTGTAACCTCACTGGTGTTAGCATACCCTACACCTGTACAAATAGAAACCCATTCAGTATGATTCCTTACTTTCTGTAAATTTTCCATAACAAATCCATTCAAAATGATAGAGCCTTCCTCTGGTTCTTTTTTTAAAAAAATCTATTTTATTTCTTGTTAAATATTTCCCAATTACATGTAAAAAAAATTCATTAAACCTGAGGTTCAAATTCTCTCCCTTTGTCCCGCCTCTCTCTTACTCCTTAAAGCAAGCAATGTGATATGGATTATATATTTGAAATCTTTTTATGTTTCTCTCGAGTCTTGTATTTGAAGGTTTTTTGTTTTTTTTTTTAAGGCAATTGGGGTTAAGTGACTTGCTCAGGGTCACACAGCCAATAAATGTGAAGTGTTTGGTCTGAGACCGGATTTGAACTCAGGTCCTCCTGACTTCAGGGCCAGTGTTCTATTCACTGCACCACCTAGCTGCCCCTTGAGTCTTATATTTGAAAGCCAAATTTTCTATGTTCAGCTTTGGTCTTTTCATCAAGAATGCATGAAAGTCTCCTTTTTCATTAAATATCCATTTTTTTCCCTTGAAGTATTATACTCAGTTTTGCTGAGTAGGTTATTCCTGGTCATAATCCTAGCTCTTTTGCCTTCTGGTATATCATATTCCAAACTCTCTATTCCTTTAACAATCTAACTGCTAAATCTTATGTGATCCTGACTGTGGCTCCACAATATTTGAATGGTTTCTGTCTGCTTGAAGTATTTTCTCTTTGGAATTTGGTTCTGGAATTTGGCCAAGATATTTTTGAGAGTTTTCATTTCATTTTTATTTCACCACTTTAGATTTATGGATTCTTTCGATTTCTATTTTACCCTCTGGTTCTAGGATATCAAAAGCAGTTTTTCTTAATAATTTCTCGAAATATGACGTCCAGGCTCTTTCTTTGACCACAAGTTTCAGATAGTCCACTAATTCAAATCAAAATTCTAGGTCACTTGTTTTTCCGATGATATATTTCATGTTTTCTTCTTTTTTTTCTTCTTTTGACTTTATTTTATTATTTGTTGGTTCATATGAACTAGGTTTTAGGTTCATATGGACTGTTTGTGCCTAATTTGTGCCAAGTTCATATTGGCCTGATCAGCCATAGTCACATACACTGTATCTTGCCTCCAACATAGTGATGTCATTTTGGTCCTCTTCGAGAATGAAGGACAACAACCACTGTTTTTAGGTGTCTTGTGGAGTCATTAGTTTCCACTTGCCCAATTTTATTTTTTTAAGGAATTATTTTCTTCAGTGACCTTTTGTACTTCTTTTTCCATCTGGCCAATTCTGTTTTTTAAAGGAGTTACTTTCATCAGTAAAGTTTGGTACCTCTTTTACCATTTGGTCAATTCTGTTTTTAAGGTACTATATTCTTCAGTATTTTTTATGCCTCTTTTACTAAGCTGTCTTTTTTAATTTAATATATTTCCCCCACTATATGTAAAAACAATTTTAAACACTGGTTTTTATAAAATTTTGAGTTCCAAATTCTCTCCCACCCTTTCTTCTCCCCCCCCATTGAAGAGGGAAGCAATTTGACATAGGTTATACATATGGAGTCATGTAAAACATATTTCCACATTACTCATATTGTGAAAGAAAACACAGACAAAATAAAGAAAGTTAAAAGTATGATTCAATCTGCATTCAGACTCCATTTCTTTCTCTGGAGATGGATAGCATTTTTCATCATAGGTCCTTTGGAACCATCTTAGATTATTATATTGCTGACAATAGTTAAATCATTCATAGTTGATCATCATGCAATATTGCACGTACAATGTCCTCCTGGTTCTGCTTATTTCACTTTGCATCCATTCATGTAAATTTTTCCAGGTTTTTCTGAACATCCTGATCATCATTTCTTATAGCACAATAATATTCCATCACAATCATATGCCACAAATTGTTCAGCCATTCCCCAATTGATGGGCATCCCCTCAATTTCCAATTCTTTGCCCACACTAAAAGAGCTGCTATAAATATTGTGTACGTAAAGGTACCTTTCTTTTTCCTTTGTGTCTTTAGGATATGGTAGTAGTGGTGGGTCAAAGATAGCATAGTTTTATAGCCCTTTGGACATAGTTCCAAATTTCTCTACAGAGTGGCTGAATCAGCATAACACTTCACCAACAGTGCATCAGCGTCTCAATTTTCCCACATCTCCTTTTCCTTTTCTGTCATATTAGCCAATCTGAAAGGCGTGGGGTGGTACCTCAGAGTTGCTTTAGAAACAAAACATTTTTGAGGACAGACAGAGTGAAAGAAGAGAGAGTAGGATAAACAGTGGGGGGAAGGGAGAGAATGGAGGGAAATACAAAATAATCATAACTGTGAAAATAAATTTTATAGCAAGTTTCTCTGATAAAAATCTTATTTCTTAAATATAGAGAGAACTGAGTCAAATGTGATATGAGAAGGCAAATGTTGGAGGAGATGTGGGAAAACTGAGACATCAACACATTGTTGTGCCTCCTTTACTTAGCTATTGACTCTTTTCATGATTTTCTTGTATCACTGTCATTTCTTTTCCCAATTTTTCCTCTACATCTCTTAGTTGATTCTTGTAAGCCTTTTTGAGCTACTCCTGGACTGGGGGGTGGGGGTGGGGGCCCAATTCACATTTTTCTTTGAGGTTTTAGATGTAACAGTTGTGACTTAACAAAATGTTGTCTGCTCATTTTTCTAGCCTATTTCTTGACTTTCAACCATATGCTACAGTGGAGCTCTGCTTTTGGGGTAGAGAGGGAACTGTCCCAAGCTTCAGGTTTTTGTGCAATTGTTTTCAGAGCTAATTCTGGAGACCTGTAAGTTTTCAGTTCTTCCGAGGTGGCTATTATCCTTTGTTTTCAAAGAGGATCAAAATGACATCACTATGCCAGAGTCAAGTTTTAGTGTGTACAACTGTAGCTGATCAGTCCAATGTGAGCTCTGAACGTTCTACCACAGGTCAGGAACAAATAGTCCTTTTGAACCTTTAAGTTGGATTCTCTAAGTCTGCATATCTTGTGTTTCTCTTGAGCTATCTCAATTCTACTTTGCTCACAGAGCACAGCACCTTCTCTGATGAGGGCACACCATGCTGAGCAGTCCTGTGCCAGTGTCTCTCATGCCACACAATCAATTCCAAAGTTCTTAAGAGAGCCCTTTGAGAGTGTCCTTGTATCACTTCTTCTGATGACCATGTGAACGCCTGCCCTGTATGAGTACTCCATAAAATAATCTTTTTGGAAAGTGTACATTTTGCATTCGAACAACGTGGCCAGCCCATCAGAATTGTGCTCTCTGAAGTAGAGTTTGAGTGCTTGGCAACTTAGTTCAAGAAAGGACCTCAGTGTCTGGTATCTTATCCTGCCCGGTGATCATCAGAATCTTCCTAAGACAACTCAAATAGAAGCAATTCAGTTTCCTGGCATTGCACTTACATACTGTCCAGGTTTCACAGGCACACAACAATGAGGTCAGCACTACCAAGGTGGTATGATCTAAGGACAGGTGTATTTACTACTCTCCTGGCCTGTGCTCTGGTCTGTGAGCAACCACAAGCACTCTTTTTCTACTCTGGAACTGTGACCAGGGTCCCAGCTCCCATGCACCTACAAGCTCTAGTGTGCTGGTACTCCTCCTTAACCTGGAACAGCCACCCAGGACAGCAGATCCCAGTATGGGAACTGCCCCTAGTGCCAGCAAAGACAC
Source organism: Vombatus ursinus (assembly GCF_900497805.2). Classification (NCBI taxonomy): domain Eukaryota; kingdom Metazoa; phylum Chordata; class Mammalia; order Diprotodontia; family Vombatidae; genus Vombatus; species Vombatus ursinus. The sequence continues at coordinate 64,745,390 of NW_020948983.1, read as the reverse complement.
TCCTGTAATCTCCTTCTGACCAGCTGTCCAACCGCCTTATTGACTGTGGGCTAAGTCTGGAAGCTGCCACTGCCACAACTGCTTCAGTTGCCCCAAAGGCCTGCTACTAGTTTGCTGGGGCATAGCCTGTGCTGGTGCAGGTTGCACTGAACTGCACTCCACTCTCACCCTGGTGCAATAGACCTTTCCTGCTGACCTTCTAAGTTGTCTTGGGCTAGAACACGGTTTCACTCCATTCTTTTGTGGGTTCTGCCACTCCAGAATTTGTTTTGAGGTATTATTTAAAGTTGGTTAGAGAAGAATTTGAAAGAGCACAGGTGAGTCCCTATTTTTTCTCCACCATCTTGGCTCCACCCCCAATCTAGGATTAACTGTCTTTCCATAATTTTCTTCCCTCATTCTTATTTCTTTACCCAACTTTTTCTCTACCACTCTTGATTTGGAAAAATATTTTTTAGCTCTTTCCAGGCATTTTTGTTGGGCTTGTGTCCAATTCACATTTTCCTCCTTTTAAGGTTGGTTTGTAGTTGTTTTGACATCATTGTTTTCTGAATTTGCATCTTGATCTTCCTTATCACCACAGTAGTTTTTTATGGCCAAATTGTTTTGTTTTGTTTTTGATTTTTGCGGTTTGCTCATTTTCCAGCCTATTTCTTGGCTTTGACCTTTAAATTAAAGTTGGACTATATTCCTGGAGTGGGGGGTGGGGGTGGGGGGGAGTGTCTGTCCCAAGCTTCACATTTTTTTCTCACTACTGTTTTCAGAACAAGTTCTGGCAATCTGGAAGCTTTTGGTGCTTCTAAGGTGGTATGATCTAAGGAGAGGTGTGGTCATGGCTCTTCTGGTCCGCACTCTGGTCCTTACCCAGGAAAGGCCTCTGACCCCTTGGGATTGCAATCCATACTACTTCTCTGGGTCCATGCTCCCTTGGGACTGGAAGTGATACTGTTCCTCAAGCCCCTGCTCCCTTCTGACTAAAAATGCTCCTCTCTGCCCTTGAACTGTGACCTAGAAGTGGGTATGGGCAATGGACTCGCCAAAGAGCATCTAGTCCTACATTCAGTGCAGCACAGTGTTCCCCTGTAATCTCTTTCTGGCAGGCTGTCAGAGCCCCTTACCATCTTCTGGATTGAGAGCTCCCAAAGCTGCTGCTGTTTGTCATTACTGCCCGGTCCCATCACTGGGGTTGCAACCACATGGGCTCCAGGACAGTCTATAACCCCCACCTCCGTGTCACAGATCTTTCCTTCTGACCTTCTAATTTGTCTCAGGCTAAAAGAATGTCTCACCCTAACCTTTTGTTGGCTCTGCTGCTCCATAATTCAATTTGAGATATTATTTTAAAGTTGTTTGGAAGGGAAAGTTGGGAGAGCTCAGCTGAGTGCTTCTCAACTCTACCATCATGGCTCTACCAACCCTTACATAAAATATCTAAGGAGATATTCAAAGTACAACTAAAACTATCAATTTGTCTCTCATGTTCATCATATGGCAAGTCACCTCTATTTCCAGGTATATCTTTCACTTGTGGGAAGTATGTCAATTATAGTGAAGTTCAGTTATTCCAACAGTATGTTGACTAATGTAAATCTTCTTTCAATGACTAAACTTCTAGTTCCTCACACTACTCAATTCTCAAAACCTATTTCCTCCAATCCCCTTGATCTTACTGTGGCCCACTTCCACTTCCATGATCAAGAATTCTGAAATGCCTTTATATGACTCAAAATCTCTTATTCGCTATCTCAATACCTTACTTCTCCTAAACTTCTTCATTCTCACTCTAACTTCTTGCTTGTTCTCTTGCTATACCATATACTCTCTTGCCAAACCTGACAAGCCCTTTAAGTTAACCAGTTCTACTCTACTCTCCAATATCTTATTTAATTCTGTTATACTCATGAAAGTTTACATTATCTAATCTCAAGTACATTTTCACAGTATACTTTTACTTTTTTACACAACACTTTTTTTTACACAATACTTTTACTTTTGCCTGATTACCTATCCTACTCCCAACAAAAGATTTTCTCTCTCTCAAACTTCCCATAGCTCTCTATCCTCTCCCTCAACTTAGCTGAGACTCTCTCTTTATCTGACTAATAAAGGAGCTCCTGAGCTCCCTTTTCTTCTCATCTCATCTTTAACAAAAGTTTAATAATGAGGTGCCTCTTCTCTTTGCCATCCCTTCAACATGTATCGTGGACACCATTTTCTATATACCTTCAGGCAAATGGCCCTAATAATATCCCCTTTCTCATTTATCTTACATCCCCATTAATTACTGGTTCCATCTCTGCTAGCCTACAAACTCATACACATCTCAACTCTTTAAAACTCACACTAGACTCTGATTCTTTAAAACTCTCACCAGACTCTATCATCTTTTTAAGCTATTATCCTATGTCTCTATTTCTTAAATGTCTTTCTTTCATTTTTGTAAAACCTCTGCAAACTAGCTTCTGACTTTATCATCAAATGAAACTTCTTTCCAAAGTTACCAATGATTTCTTAATTGCAAAATCTTTTCTAAAATATCATCCTTTTTGACCTATGTATGGCACTAGTCATTGCTGACCACTGTCTCCTCATTGCTATTCCCTCTGAGGGTTTTTTAGACACTCAGTCTCTCCTCCTGACTACTCTCAATCTCCATCGCTCCATCATGGACTCTCTTCTCTTTTTTTCTCTACAGTTTCTCATTTGGTGACCTTATCAACTGCCAAGGGTTTAATTATATCTCAATTCAGATGATTTCCCCAATCTTTATAATCAGCCATAGTGGCTCCTTATTACCTCAAGGATAAAACGTAAACTCTGTTCTTTGGCATTTCAAGTCCTTCACAGACTGTCTCTAAACTATTTTCTAACCTTACTACATATTACATACCTTCAGTGCAATCATCTATAGTCCCCAAAATTTCTGTCTTGCCATTTCCAACATGCAACACTTTATCTTCCATTTCTGACAGCACTGTCCTCAGTGCTTACAAAGTATTCTCTCCTCCCTTCCACCTCCTAGAATTCCTGATTTTCTTCAAGACTCTGCTCAAGTACTACCTTCTCCACAGTTTTACTTTTAATACCACTCCACCCAGTTGTTAGACTTTTCTCTCAAAGTTAATTTATGGAACAGCTCTGTACATACCTATAAATGTGTATATTATCTACCCCATTAGAATATGTTTTTAGAGGAAAGAAGATATTTTGCTTTTCTCTTAATCCCCAGCACCTAGTAGGTACTTAACAAATTCTTATCAATTGACTGAATGACCAATGTTATAAGTATAAACACTTAAGTTAATACTTATAGAGGAATCTTGTCTTTTCTGACACTATCATGGTGACTTCAGAAACAGAAGGAGGAAGCTGCACAGAGACTGAAGACCATTTTTGTATTTTCTTCTGTTTCATGAATTGCTGTGGCCCAAAAAAAACCTTAAATCACCTTGTGCTCAACCTACTGGTGATGGATGAGTCTTGGATACTTCACTAAGCTGATCCTCAGACAGCCTATACTCAAAGCTATTCCATTTGGTCATAACCTGCTAGAGTTTAAGCTCCACTGGCATATCCTTCAAGAACCCAGGGCCATCTCCACACCACAATGAGGCATAGGAGGACTGTTATGGCACAGATCTACCTAGACAAAACTATAAAGTTGCTTAAAGAATATAACAGACATTCAATTTAGTAAATAGTTCTGCTGTTTGTCAGAAAACGTAAATAAAGTAACAAACTCATTTTTCTGGCAGTGTCAGCCAATAATCAGAGAAGCACATTCCATACAAGTGAATTTTCAAAAAAATTAGAAAATAATAACAGTAATAATAATAATAATGCAACATTTTAAACATAAAAGGTAAGAAAAAAGAAAAAAAAGTTCAACCATTTTGAATTTAAAATCTCTTGAAAATCTATTGAAATTTCTCCTAGCCTAGACAGAGAATACAAAACATTAACTATTTTAATGACTCTGGGTCATCATTATGGACCTTTGTTATTATAACATAAAACAACACCCTCACGTCCACAGGACAATTAGGGTACATAAGACCCAAAAGTGAATGTTTAGCAATCAATTATTGCTGTTAAAGTTTGCCTGGCTCTTGAAGCATTCCACCTCTACTCCACTCCAATCTTTAATAAGTTTATTCGATGTCAATTTTTGCCAAAATTGATTCTGTCAATAATTATATTCTTAGAGTCTCAACTACGCATAAGGTCTAGAGACAATATTATACAGCCTTTGCAGCATCTTTTTTGGTTGATCAAAGAATTTTTGTTTTGACCTATTTCTGGATTTTTAACTATGTAATAGATATGAACTCTAGATATGTGAGATGCTACTGAATCTTTTTTAAAAGATCTGACTGCCAATTCTAGACTACAAAATTTAGAGACCCACTAGTTCAATGAAATAAGAGAAAGAAAATAAGTTTCCTAGCCTTCTATTGCAAGTCATCTAAAACTAAAAAGTATAGGGCTGAAATAAACTTTACAGACTAATTAGAACATTAAAACAGTGATTTCATAAAAAATAGAATAGGAATATATGTGTCTAAAAAGACGATAACATTCACATACAATTTAAATCTCTAGAGAATTTATATCACCTTTTCTGATACTTTTGTTCACATTTGCAGAAATATTTTTGTCCCTCTAAATGATTTTAAAAATTCATTTACCTGATAGTTTTTTTTTGGGGGGGGGGGCCGAGTACCCCTGCAGGGTGGAGAAAGAATGTTAAACTTACCATAAATGTGTCCAGTGTAAATATGAGAGGTATCATAATCAAGTACTTGATCTGACATTACTACTTTAAAGTCATCAGTGAAAAGGGATGTATCTCTCTTCATTCGTAAGTTGAAATGTCTGCAAAGTGAGGGGGGAAAGCTGAAATTAAGAAGATTCCCATTTCAAACAGTTACAAAAACTAGCAAAATATGGACTAAGTTACATAAATCTGCTCTTAGGTCTCTGCACCAGCTATTCTTTATGCAAAAATAAAATTATAAAATCTTATAGTGACAAAATTTTATGTGCTCTACTTAGTACTTGAATACAGGAACTTTCTGAGTCATATACAACTAAACTGTGGCTGTACCCCACACATAAGCAAGCCTTGCCTTCCCAATTCACCCCAATATCACATTAGACCAAATTATCCTGGGTCAGTGATACCTGACTGAGCCAACTGACCTAATTTCTCAACCTCACCAATTCTTTTTTTCCCCTTACTGTTTCAGGCGGCATAAGCCACATTGCTCAGTCTTTCATTATTCACAGCTAAGTAGTCTAAAATTTAAACATGTATGCTCTTTAAACTTCAGTCTCTCTCTGTCTCTCTCAGTGTAAAGAAGTGATAAAAGGATATAAACAAATACAATTGTAAACTATTAACAACCATATGAAATGATGCTCCAAATCACTAGTATGAAGAGAAATGTAAATCAAAACAACCCTGAGATCTCTCTTCAAACCCAAGCACATTGACTCTACATCTTTTGTCATATTTGCCAATGTCAGAGGAGTTGTGGAAGGCAAGCTACACTAATGCATTGCTGGTAGAACTGTGAATTGGCACAATACCAGAAAGCCATTTGGAACTAAGAAAATGAAGCACCATGTTCATACTCTTTGACCCAGAGATTCCACTACTAATATACTCCCCCCAAAAAGTAAGTGATCCCCCTAAAAAATTTTTTAAACTTTCCGTATAATCATAATATTTATACCTGCATCAGCACTTTCTGTGGTAGCAAAGATCTTGAAATAAAGTAAATACCTATCAATTTGAGAATGAAACAAGTAGCTACACACTCAGTGATTAGAGAACAAATTATGGTACATAAATGCAAAGGACTATTACTGTGTTGTGGGGAAAAAAAAAGACAAATATAAAGAATGCTTATAGAAGCATGGGAAGACTTACACAAACCGGTCATAGTGAAGAAAACACAGCCAGGAACAATATATACAATGACTACTAACAATGGAAATGGAAAGTACAACAACCATGAAAGAACTGAAGTTAAATGTTGCAAAATATGAAGAAACTTGTACTCAACGAAAAGATATGAGAAGACTTTACTACTTCCCTCCCCGGTCCCCTATTTTGCAGGAGTAAAGATCAGTAGATATGGAAAATCGCACATAATTCAATTTCTTTCTAATGTATGATCAGTTTTGCTTAATTTTTTCTTCTTTCTCTTGATTTTTATTCTTTATTTAAAAAATTCTTTGTAATAATAGATGGTTCTCTGAGAAGAGGAATGGATGTGGAAGGAAATCTAAATGACATAAAAGCAAAAAATAGCCCTAAAAATAAATGTTTAAAAAATTATAACCCTCTCTCTAAACTCTTCCAGTTATTTCTGGAAAATATTTCATCTTTACTCTACATTTGTTTGTTCTATTAGCGAGCCAAGAAACCACTATAACCCTGGTTAAAACAAAATGAAAGTCATTAGTTTAAAGTCAAATTAAATACAATTAATCATCTATTGATCAAAACAACTGAGGGAGAAAAACAGTTCAACAAGTATTTCTTTATATGCCAGAAAGTAAGCTAGATGCTAGGGATACAAAAGCCTAACTGCAATAGTCTTTGTCTTCAATTGGCATTCTAAACAAAGAAGACACTTACCCCCCTACATAGGTATGTACAAAATAAAAATTTTAGGGTTTTTTAGATAAGACATCTGATTTCCTTGGCACAAAGAATTCTTCTACCAATTCAGATATGTACTTACTCAACAACTAAAGGTTGTAGAGAACTGCCATGGTGATGGGGTACAGGCCCAAGCCCAGAACTTTGCTCCTTACCCCAAAAGAATTTAGGTCCCATTTATTTGAGGGAGAAATGATGGAGTAAGGGTCCAAGCCAAGACCTTTTCCCCTGACCTCAAAAAAGTATTTGGGTCTCATCCATCAATGGGACTCTCCTTGAACTCTCCTATTGAACAAGGAAGCCTCTAGTGTTCCCCTAAGGCTATAATCCTATCAACTGGCCTTTCACTACTGCCTATGCCCAATCTCCCAAATCTCTGTTGCCCTTAAGTTAGCCCAGCCTTCCGTTGTCTAATACCTCCCAAAGGCTCCCTGCCACTTCCCACCCGTGATCCTATCTAGACCCTATTTTACTTCCCAGTTACTCCTATCAAGGTCCTCCCTAGACCCCTCCTCCAGTCACCCCAAACTACTTGGCCACTCCTAGATCCCTCCTACAGTCTTTCTGTATATAAGGTCCATCTGGCCTCCATTAAGGTGCTGAGATTCTTAAAGTCTAGCCAATGCTCAGATTCTTAAAATCTGGCCATGGGTTGGAGACTCACTCAAGCCCTCTGGTCTTTACCAGCTTCAGAAATGTTTAGATTCCTTAAAAGGAATCTAAAGGGAGGGTGGGTGGGGGGAGAGCAGAAGCAGTAACCTGCTTGAGCTCTCCCTCAAACCCATCCAAATACCTGTAAAAATGGCTCTAAACAAATTCTAGAGAAGCAGAACCCTCAAAAAGACAGTGAAACAAATTTCCAGCCCAAGACAACTTAGATAGTTGATTGGAAAGGTCTGTTATGCCGGGCTGGGCCACACAGGCAGAGACCACGCCTCAGTGAACCTAGAACAGTCCTCAGGGGATTGAATCAAGAGGAGTTGTGACAGATTCTAGACTTCTCAACCCACAAACAGCAAAGACAACTTTGAAGGTCAGTAGGAAAGGTCTGTCAGACCACGGAGACAGAGGAGTTTTGTCAGGACTCAGTCTCGGCGCAGCCCCGGGGCAACAGCTGTTTCTGGAGGTACCGGCCCACACAGAGAGTGGGATCAAGCAGCTGATCAAAGGGGGATTGCAGGGATCTCTTTGCTGGCAATGAGACAGGATTCTCTAGCTTTGCCTGTGCTTAGATCTGGATTGCAGTTCTGGATGGTGGTCCTGAGGTGAAGAGAAGTGCTGGCGTGGTGGAGCTTGTGGTGGCAATAGAGAGGGAATCCTCCTCACAGTTTCAAGGCAGAAAAGAGTACTTGTGGTCACTCATAGACCAGAGCCCAGGCTAGAAAAGGAGTAAACACCTCGCCCTTGATCATACCACCTTGCAAGACCTGAAAATTTACAAGTCCCTAGAAGAATCTCTGAAAACAGCTGCACAAAACCCCTGAAGCTTGAGACAGTACATTCTCCACACAGGAAGCAGACCCCTACCTTAACAAAGAGTTTAAAACTCAAGTAATTGGAGACTTCTCAACCCATGAACACCAAAGACAACTTAGAAGGTCAGTGGGAAAAGTCTGTTACTGTGGTGAGAAAAGAAGCTAAATCTCAGCCACCCCGAGGGCAGTGGCTGGCTTCTGAGCTTCCGGCCCACAGACTGAAGGGGAATCAAGTGGCTGATCAGAGCGGGGTTGCAAGGATCTCTTTGCCAGGGCTGAGGCAGGAATCTCTTGCTTTACTGGTACTTGGATCTGGGTCACAGTTCTGAGGGGCGGTCCTGGGGCTAGGAGGAACGCTGGCGTGGTGGAGCTTGTTGTGGCGGTGGAGAGGAAACACCTCGCCCCTTATCATAGCACCTTGGAAGACCTGACACTTTTCAGGTCCCTAGAAGTATCTCTGAAAACACTGTACAAACCCCCAAAGCTTGGGACAGTACATTCTTCACACTGAAACAGACTCTTACCTTACCAAAGAGTTTAAAACTCAAGTAATTGGTTGGGATTATGAGCAAGCAGCACAAACACAGTCAGACTATATTATCTTACTTTGGTGACAAAGAAGATCAAAACATACAATGAGAAGAAGACAACAAAGTCAAAGCTCCTACATCCAAAACTTCCAAGAAAAATATGAATTAGTCCCAGGCCTTGGAAGAGCTCAAAAGGGATTCTGACAAACAAGTAAGAGAAGTAGAGGAAAAACTGGGAAGAGAAATGAGAGTGATAAAAGAAAATTATGAAAATCAAGTTAACAGCTTGCTAAAGGAAACTCAAAAAAATACTGAAGAAAAGAACACCTTAAAAAATAGCCTAATCCAAATGGCAAAAGAGGTCCAAAAAGCCAATGAAGAAAAGAATACCCTAAAGAGCAAAACTGGACAAATATAAGAGGAAGTCCAAAAGATTACTAAAGAAAATATTCCTTAAAAATTAGAATAGAGCAAATGGAAGCTAGTGACTTTATGAGAAATCAAGACACTGTAAAACAAATCCAAAAGAATGAAAAATTAGAAAACAATGTGAAATATCTCACTGGAAAAACAACTCAACTGGAAAACAGATCCAGGAGAGAGAATTTAAAAATCATTAGACTACCTGAAAGCCATGATCAAAAAAAGAGCCTAGATATCATCTTTCAAGAAATTATCAAGGAAAACTGCCCTGATATTTTAGAACCAGAGGGCAAAATAGAAATTGAAAGAATCCACCCATCTCCTCCTGAAAGAGATCCCCAAGGAAAACTCCTACGAATATTGTAGCCAAATTCCAGAGTTCCCAGTTCAAGGAGAAAATATTACAAGCAGCCAGAAAGAAACAATTCAAGTATTGTGGAAACACAATCAGGATAACACAAGATTTAGCTGCTTCTACATTAAGGGACCGCAGGGCATGGAATATAATATTCTGGAAGGCAAAGGAGACAGGATTACAACCAAGAATCACCTACCCAGCAAAACTGAGCATAATTCTTCAGGGGAAAAAACAGACATTCCATCAAATAGAGGACTTTCAAGCACTCTTAATGAAAAGACCAGAGCTAAATAGAAAATCTGACTTTCAAATACAGGACTCAAGAGAAGCATGAGAAGCATGAAAAGGTAAATAGGAAAGTGAAATCATAAGGGACTTACTAAAGTTGAACTGTTTACATTCCAACTTGGAAAGATGATATTTGTAACTCATAAAACTTTTGCCAATATTAGGGTAGTTGGTGGGGGAAAAATGCATGGATAGATAGATAGAGAGACAGATAGATAGATGGATAGATGGACAGATGGATGGATAGATAGATAGATAGATAGATAGATAGATAGATAGATAGATAGATAGATAGATAGATAGATAGATAAAGGGAGCAGGGTGAGCTGAAGATGAAGGGATGATACCTAAAAATAAAATTAAGGGGTGAGAGAGGATTATACTGGGAGAAGGAGAAAGGGAGATGTAGAATGGGATAAATTATTACATAAAACAGACAAGAAAAAGCTTTTACAGTGGAGGGGAAGTGGGAGAAGGTGAGAAGGAATAAGTAAATCTTATTCTCATCAGATTTGGCTTAAATTAAGGAGGGAATAATATGCACACTCACTTGGATATGGAAATCTATCTTACCCTACAGGAAAACAGGAGGGAAGGGGATAAGAGAGCAGGAAGATGATAGAGGGGAGGGCAGATTGGGGGAGGGGGTAATCAGAAGCAAACATCTCTGAGGAGGGACAGGATTAAAAGACAGAATAGAATAAACGGAGGGCAGGATAGGATGAAGGGAAATAGTTAGTTTTTCACAACACGACTAATATGAAAGTGTGTTGCATCACTATATGTGTATAACCTGTATCAAGTTGCTTGCCTTCTCAATGAGGGTGGGTGGGGAGGGAAGAAGGGAGAGAATAAGGAACCCAAAGTTTTAAAAACAAATGTTAAAAATTGTTTTTACATGCAACTAGGAAATAAGATATACAGGCAATGGGGTGCAGAAATCTATCCTGCCCTACAGGAAAATAGAAGGGGAAAGGGATAAGAGAAGGGGGGGTGGTGATAGAAGGGAGGGCAGATTAGGGGAAGGGGTATTCAGAATGTATACCATCTTGAGGTAGGGGGAGGGGCAAAATGAGGAAAGAATTTGGAACTCAAAATCTTGTGAAAGTGAATGCTGAAAACTAAAAGTAAATCAATTGATAAAAATTTAAAAAAAAAAAGTCTGGCCAATATGGCTGATCTTCAATAAACCTTGTCTTTGGCTGAAAGAAGGCTTAGGTCGAATTCATTTGGACAGGACCCACATGTCGTGATTATGGAATCCGAGCACTCCTAAACCTCAACAATGGGACACTGAGAGGTTAAATAACTTGCCAAGGATCACAACATCCAGGTTGTGTCAGATGCATGACTTCAACACAGTTCTTCTAATTTTTGGCAAGATCTCTATCTAATACATTATGCTACAATCCACAAAATATGCAAAACATATACTGGGAAATTGAGGGAAGGGAAGCAACTGTAGAAAACTGGGAAAGGTCTCATACAGTAGGTACAGAACGAGCTACGCTTTGAAGAAAACTAGGGATTCTTAAGTGAGGATTCTAGAAGTGAAGAAGTATACCTCCCTAATTTATTTGTAAAGGTGCAAGACTATGAATGTAGAATACTACATATGCTATTAAACATGGTTAGTGTACTGGTTAGCTAAACTACTCCCCTGTCTTTTTTCTGTATTTCTCAAAAGTGATGGAAGGAAGGAAGGAAACATTTATTAACTACCTAACTATGTGCCACGCACTGTGCTGAGTGCTTTACAAATATTATTTCATTTGATCCTTAAAACAATCCTGGAAGCTTGATATTATTATCCTCATTTTATGGTTGAGGAAACTGAGCAAAGGCTAAGTGACTTGCCCAAGGTGACATTAAGTGTCTGAGACTGGATGTGAACTCAAATCTTCCAGACCCAATGCCAAGTGTCTGCACTATCTGTTGCACCATTTAGCTGCCTCTTGCCAGGATGGCTCTCAGGATAGGGAAAGAGAGAATAAATGAAGTTGATGTAAAACCAAAAGAGGGAAAAAAAATCTAACAAAAATATACTTTTAGGTAAAATTGTTTTAAATGACTTGTCATTAGTAAAAGATAAAAATAAGCTTCAAAATTACCTCTAAAAGACATATACACCTTTTAATCATTAAGGCTCATATAGCAGAAGACACTCTATTTGTTCTTATTCATCTACTGAACCAATTATAGTAAAGTATTTCTACATATAAGGCACTGTGCAAGGTGCTAGAGAGTTTAAGATATTAATAGCTAATATTTATATGACCCTTAAAGTTTAATAAATTCTTTTATGTAAGATAAAAACGAAAAAGGCTTTGACCTCATGAAGCTTACATTCTATTCAAACATGTAAGTATAATGCATTCATTGTCCTAGACCCTGACCTCAAGGAATATCACATTCTTTATCTAATGGTTGCAAGTTAAATTAATTTAGAATTATGCATTATATTGTTAAATCCGATTATCTGAAATAAAAAGGAAACTGAGGACAAAGTTACAGAGTCATATACGATTTAATCTGTTAAGCTAGCATTTACATATCAAAACAGGTCACCTGACTCCTCAGAGATCTGAGAGGAGGAGTCATTTACAGAGATGGTTTTTATAACACAACAGAATTGAAAAAATGACAGGCATTTGTTTTGCACATAATTCAACTGGACAAGGCAGGTCACCTGACTAACTTCTCCCAGAACTTCTTGATTCTATGCCAGATATCTTTTCCTCCAGGTGGTACCTTTTGTAACCAGAAAGTATACTGAGAAAGAGGAACTTGTGGTCAGCGGTTAGCAGTTACCCCTCATCTTCCTTAGGACAGTCCATGACTACACTAAGACTAGAAAGAGGAACTTAGCCTCTGGGTAACCTTTCTCCAGCTGCCAGAAAGGGGGACTTAACCTCTGCTCAACCCCTCTTTTCTGCCAGAAAGGGAAATCTAGATTTTTAAAAGAGTAACCCCATGATTATTTTATTATGTCTTATTCTAAATTATCTGCTACTAAATGATAGTCTTCTCAATCTATCTATTCACTAAATCTATAGGTAACCTAGACTTAAAAGACTATGTTAATCTGGCTTATTTTAGGGCTAGCTCTTCCTAAAGAAGGGAGCTTAATCCTATAAAAAAACTAAAAGTAAACCAAAGTAATTTTTAAAATAGCTGATTTCTTTTTCAATATGGGCAGCTAGGTAGCGCAGTGGATAGAGCGCCAGGCCTGGAGTCAGGAAGACTCATCTTCTTGAGCTCAAATTTAGACTCAGACACTTACCTAGCTGTGTGACCCTGGACAAGTCACTTAAGCCTGTTTTACCTCAGTATCCTTATCTGTAAAATGAGTTGGAGCAGGAAATGGCAAATTATCCCAATATCTTTGCCAAGAAATCCCCAAATGGGGTCATAAAGAGTTGGACATAACTAAAACAAATAAACAACATGCTTTATATAGTTGCCTGTAATTATATAAGAACTAGTGAAATTTTCTATATCTATATTTTTAACATAAAAAAGGGGAAAAAATTACTTACCATCTAGCCTAATTCTAGATATGTGTTGCTAAGAAGTACTGAATGTCAGAGGGGACATGGTCAAACAGACCTTGAAAATCATCTACTTCACTCTCTAATTTTACAGTTAGGAAAAAAATGAAATACAGAAAGGTCTGAGACTAAGCATACAGGGCAGTTAATAAATACTGCTGAAGTAAGTTAATATTTGAACGGTTCATAATCTGGCCCCATTCCACCTATCCTCAATACTATTTTCTACCACTCTTCAACATGAACCCAGTCATACTGCTTCCCTCACCACTCTTCAAATATATCATTTTTTGTCCATCTGACTGGAATGCCTAACCATGTTTTCTCTAGCCATCATTCAAAGCCCAGTTCAAGTCAAATCATAAAATATTCAAAGCCTATAACCATTTCATGCTTCTCTAACCTTCTTCTCTAAGAGTCATACTGGCTAAATATTCACTTATTACCTAAAATACTTATTTTGTAATCAATCAATTATATGCTATCTTTTCATAGGTTTGATACTGCTATGTCATTATTATCTTGTAATGCCTATCTGCCTAATTATAATGAAAGTTCTTTGAAAGGCTGAGATTATGTCTTATATTTTCCTACAAACTTTAAGGTAGTACACTTACAGGATACTCTGGGAACAGATCACAACCTAGGAATTAGTAGAGAAGTCCTAGGGAGTTGTCTTAGGCAACAAAGGTTAAGTGACTTAATCACTGGCATGTACTACTACATATTTAAAGGGCAGGATTTGTACCTAAGTCTTTCTGACTTCAAGTTCAAGGCTCTTACACTATGCCACTTCCATGATGGTCAACTAATATTTAGTAAATATTTGCTGAATAAGTGAACCAACAAGGTAATAATGGATATTAAATAAAGTTGCTAATTAACTAGCTTTTTCTTGTAATTAAGCCAAATATTATCAATAGCAAGACAGACTGAAATGAAAATTAGAAAGCTAAGAGGGAAATATAGGAACCCAAGTTTTATTTTATGAAAAATTTGACAATGCAAAATACAACAAAATCTAATACTAAAATTCTATTGTAACTGTTAATCTGACAGGTTTGATGATGATTAGGAAAAGTAGCTTAAGGACAGCAGTAAAACACCACCTAACAGAACAAATGCTAATGTAAAATCACAAATGGAAATCCATTGAATCTTTATAAATCACAAGGCTCATTTTCCCTATTACCTCATCTTTATATTTCACATGTCAGAGGCTGACTTTGCAGTTACGATTTTAAGAATACAATTTTTACAGGAGCATTAAATCTAGAGCTAAAAGAGACCTCAGAGGCCGGGTAGTCCAGCTACCTCACTTTACAGATGAAAAAGCCAAGGCCCATGGAAACAGTCTTTTAAAACTGGTACACCTGGGCAGCGAGGCGTGGTGAAGCAGTCAAAGAAATACAAAATTAGTGCATCCCAGTGGGAAACGAGGAGGTGTCTCTCATCTCCCCGCTTTACCCATACCCTAAGAAGTGTATCGAGCTCCATTTTCCAGTCAGAGGGACAGAGGATACCAATGAGATGTGAGTACCTAGGTAGATTGGATCTTGCAAGATGATGAGATTTCCCAAAGATGAGTTTACTGGAAGCATGGTAAAGAAGTCAAAAAGTCCAAAACAAGTGTGCTGTCAGTTTCAAGGTGTCGAGAGTTGCTCCTTTTCACATATAGCTTCTACAGAGCAAAGACCAAAGATGATTCAGAAAAAATCTCTCAGACCTTATTGTCTCCAAAGCCTATGGTAAGATGTTCAATTTGCCTTCACGTGGTAGTAATGTGAAACAGTTTGAACTGGCCACCTACTCCTTCCTCAAGAGATGAACACAGATTGAAATGGCTTCTCTCCCAGGAGAATGATCTTACCTGAGGTCAACCTCAAAAGCACAGAACTCAAAAAAGGCACACAAACATGCACAAATGAAGGTATGAAAGGAATCCTAGGATAGTATTGCTGGCAACTGTGACAAGTGTCGAATACATAGTACTTAGACTGCAAAACTCGTTATGGAATGTCAGAATGGGGGATGAGAAAATGATTACCAATAAAGATTTCCATCTTCTTCCACTGAGTTTTATTCCTTGGCTGTTAATTGGTTTATATGGGAAAGAGACAACATATGGAATTCAACATATATAACACAGAAGGGACCTATCATGCCATGGGCTACTGAACTTACCCATTCAACTATCTACTCTCTGCTACTTCTTGTTATGTGATCAAAACGACATATACCGCTTTACTCCTCATCTCCTACACTGAAGGAGTATTTCCCAACTACTTTGTGACAATTCACTCAATCCCTCAGTACCTCATTTTATTTATTTGTAAAATAAGGGAGTTATTCTAGATAACTATGGTCCCTTCAAGTTTTAAAATGATCTGAATTGTTTATGATCTTATCATCTCAAAAGCTCAGAATAAGTTAATTATATGTTAATTTTGTGTTTGAAAGATAAACTCATACATTTTAGTTCAAAATTATCAATTACACAAAAATACACTACCTGGAAAAGACCCGGAGATTTTAGTTGGCTATGACAAAATGAACTAATATTGTGGTTACTAAAAAAAGCTAATAAAATCTCAGAAATGCATTAAAAACAATGCCCCAAAGTTGCAAATTAGTCCAATCATTCTGTTTTGTTTTTTGTTTGTTGGTGAGGCAATTGGGGTTAAGTGACTTGCCCAGGATCACACAGCTAGTAAGTGTTATGTGACTGAGGCCACATTAGAACTCAGGTCCTCCTGACTCCAGGGCCGGTGTTCTATCCACTGCGCCACCTAGCTGCCCCTTAAATCATCCCATTTGCTCCAAGGAGCAATTCTATCCCTTTTGGGGGGGGGCCCCCAAGGCAATCAGGGTTAAGTGACTTGTCCAGGGTCACACAGCTAGTAAGTGTAAAGTGTCTGAAGTCGGATTTGAACTCAGGTCCTCCTGACTCGAGGGCCAGAGCTCTATCCACTGCGCCATCTAGCTGCCCTCTCCAATCATTCTGAAAAGCAATTGGAAACTACTCCAAAAAAGTCACTGAACTTCATACTTTTTGACCCAGCACTACTACTACTAGATCCATAACTCACATAGACAAAGAAAAAGGAAAAAGACGGGGGCAACTAGGTGGCACAGTGGATAGAGCACCAGCCCTGAAGTCAGGAAGACCTGAATTCAAATCTGGCCTCAGACCAAACACTTGACACTTATTAGCTGTGTGACCCTGGGCAAGTCACTTAACCCCAATTGCCTAAAAAAAAAAAAAGAAAAAAGGAAAAAGACCCATACATACAAAAAATATTTATAGTAGCTCTTTTTGTTTGAGCCAAAAATTGGAAACTATGGGGGTACCTATTGATTGGATAATATCTGAACAAATTATGGTATATGAATGTAATAGAATACTACAATGTGTTAGAAATGACAAAAGGAATAGTTTTAAGCGAAACTTTGAAAGACTTCTATGAACCGATGCCAAATGAAATGAGTAAAACCAGAAAAACAGTTTATACAACAATGTAAAGCAAACAGCTTTGAAAAACTTAAAAACTCTGACTGACACAAAACCAATCATGATTCCAAAGCACAATTGATGAATATACTACCTGACAGAGAGATGAAGAATGAGACATACATTTTTATACGTGACCTATGTTGGAATTAGTTTTGTTTGACTATACATATTCATTACAAGGGTTTCTTAGGGTTTTTGCTCTCAATGGGGTGGAGAAAGAAAACAAATACTTGTTAAAAGAAAATAAAATTAAACTGAGAACTGGGGAAAAAAAATTGAGTCCAAATCAAGAGATAATAGCTTAACTCTTTGATGGTCACATCCCATGTACAGCACCATGGTATACAAAAGTGAATACCTTTTTAGAGACACATCAAAATCTGGCCATAGAATGAGATGTAAATGACATGACACATGTAAATGACAACAGCTCTAATGTGCCCCACTGATATTCATGAAATGTAAGAACCAGGGAAGGTCTTCAAGAGCATCAAGGGTGAATTTACAGAAAAGCAACTACAAAAATATCAAAGGAATATCAAATTAAGTTAGACAGGTTTAATTTGTACCAGTGGGGGGAGAGACTAGAGGAAGGTGTCTAAGACCACAAACTTTATCTAAAGAACTCTCATATAGTACAGGGAGAAGACATTGTGTTAGATTTAGAGGGGCAAGCTTCAAAAAAAGTCAGAACTCAGCTCAATCAGCAAGCATTTACACCTACTACATGCCAAGCACTGTGCTAGGGGCTGGGAATCAGTTATATTGCAAGTTGTCCATCAACCCACTTATGACTTCAAACGTATCTCTACTCAATCTAGACTCTATGGTCAGTAATTTCAAAAATGCTTTACACAGGCTAAAATTCCCATATTCTCTTGTCTCTGGAAGTAATCGAGTAGAGGATAGATGACCATATGTCAGTATGAAGTGGAAATGTTTACGATGGGTATGAAGATTGGCCTACATGATTTCTAAGGTCCCTCCAATTAATATATTGCATGATTTCACTAAACAGAAATTTCTCCAAGTTACTTTTGCTACTGGTGTTAAGTAAATATAAAGCTGACCTTTGTATACTCAGAATAAAAATAATTTCCTACACCAAGACTACATAGTCTTATAAAAAAAGAAGTCTATTTTCTATACAAACAGTTCCTGGTTTATATAAATTTGCATTACACAAATCTGACTTTATGTAAAGAATTTTGAAAGAAATCCACACCCCCCCCCAAAAAAAAACACCACCTATGTGAACTCTATTACACAGTACCATGAGTACTGTGCTCTCTCTCTCCACTCCTGTCTCTGAGGTCCTCACTCTGCAGCCTCTTACCCACCCCCACCAAAAGAAAAAAAAAAAAATCCTCCAAGTGAAAGCAGAAGAGACTTGCTGACTCCTACACCCTGATTTCTACTTCATAGGGGCTTGGTTTGACACTTCCAAGGAGACCTTTCCCCTGTGTCTGTGCTCAGGTACCTCAAGTCTGTCCCTGGTCCCAAGACCCTGCTTGTTGCCCTTCCTCTCCTGCCTGTGTCGGTGGTGGTACCCTTCCATGTGTCTGCAAACTTCTTCCTCTCAGTTTTGGCCAGGCCCCCACGATGGTTCTAGCCCTGTGTGGTCCTCCGGCTCTTCTTTCTCTGCCTCACCCTAGCCATGAGTTCTTTCCTACCTTTCTCCCTCCTTTCCCTACATCCAGGCAAATTTGCACCACGTAAAAACTTCTTTACATAGAGATCTTAAGAATGGTCCACTAATATAAAGTGAGAACTGTCTGTACTTAAAAATCCTTCTCCCAGGCAGCTAGGTGGTACAGTGAATAGAGCTCTGGCCTTGGAGTCAGGAGGACCCGAGTTCAAACCCAGCCTCAGACACTCAACACTTAAAAAAAAAAAGCAAAAAAAAAAATCCTTCTCTCTCTACCTTTGACAATACAGTCAGGATTAAGAAGAAAACAGCAGACAATTTAAAACAAATAAAACTATGCTATAAATCCCTTAAATACCACATACCACATACCACATAAATTCAATAAAAGGCCTTCTAGAAAAAAAATTTTCAGGAAAAATGTCAATGGAAAGGTTCACAGAAAGGCAGAAAATGTTATTCTAGGCAAAATGTAAAATGACTAGTTAGGCACTGTCTCTCATTGTGCCCCAGCTCTTTATCATTAACTGTTTATAATATATCAGTTAAAACTTAGTAGATCCACCTCTATTCCTTGACTGAAGTTTAGTTTTCCCCAATTAATATTTTCCCCTGATCCCCACTAAAGTAGATACCACCCATCCAATTTAACCCAATTCATCAGATGGAGTATAAAAGTTGGCAAACTCTGCCCCAATGAAGGTTCTAAGTCACTGTTCCACCATTTCAACAGTTTTTCTCTTTTCTGAAACTCATACCACCAGTTTAGCCAACTGCTTTCACAGCTTCAGCCCTGGAGTCTGCTTGCCTCTAAGGACACTGTTCACCTTCCTCCCGGACTATGACATCTGGTTCACAGGCCTCCTCTCCATTCTCACCCCACAGCGTCAAACTGATTTCAATACCTGTGTTTGTGCCAGTACCCTAGGTTTCACAGTTCTTTGAAAAACTCCTCAAATCTGACCTCCATCTCCATTCTACTTTGCTATCTAGAACGAATCAACAAATAAGCGTTTTATTAAACACCTACTAAAATTCAAAGGGAAGATCAAATGAGTTAACAAATGTGAAGCACTTTGCAAACCCTAACGCACTGTTTGCTTGCTTATTGTTACTGTCATTATTATTATGAACTAATCACTAAGAATATAAAATAAAATCAAGACAATCTTTGCAGCCCAAGAGTTTTTGTTCTACTGGAGAAATAAAAACATATGCACAAGTAAATATAAGACATATGAAAAATAAGACACATGAAGAAGCAAGGTGGGAGAGGAGAGTAACACTACTAACTGGGATGAATTATCATAGACAGGTCTAGTTCTAGATCCAAATCTAGAAGTAATCTTAAAAGACATCTAGTCCAATTCCATCATTTTGCAGATGAAAAAATTAAGACCCAGGGAAGTTAAGTGACTTGCCCAAAGTAATACATGTGAGGAATGCTAACAGTTTGGTTCCCACACAACTGATAAGAAAAGAGGACAGGGGGAGACTAGGTTATTGAGTAACTGATTTCTTGGTTTATTGGTTTACACAAATATGTAAACAAGATAAGGGAGCGAATGGGATAATAGAGGGTGAAGCCCCTTCAGGGGAATGAACCAACCCCACCTCAGTTACTTTTCATACTTATGACTGTTGCGAGACTGCACCCAGATGCCTTGCAGCACATTCTGGCTAAACCAGATGTTCCATGTGGCTAAACCAGATGTTCTGGTTGTGCAAAGAGACCACTCCCCTCTAAGTTGTTTCGAACTTCCTTCTGTAGAAGTTAGAATTCCGCGAATAGATTGTGCCTTTAATATACCCAGCCAATGGGTTGAGGGGAAAGGGGTTAGGGTGGGGACATTGCGGATAGGGTCTCTATATTCTGCTTTACAAGACACTCAGACGCACACCCTGGCTGGAGCCATCTTGAGTGAACGCTGGGTGTGTCCTTTCTCATGAGAAAGCAATAAAACTCCTTTTTGCCTTTCTGAAGAAAAAGTCTCTGATTTGATTATTTTGGGGGTCACAAACACCCCCCACACACAGATATTAAGTGTCAGAAGCAGAATACAAACCCAGATCCTTCAACTCTAGAGCCAGTGTTCTTTCCACTGTACCATGCCACCTACTCTAGGGAATCTTGCTGAAGTTTTCAAATAGTACTTGAAGAAAATTATCCTCAAACAAAATTAGAAGCTCCAAAAGGTAAAGGAAAGGAAAGAAAATATTTCAGGTGTAAGGAACAGCCAGCCTATGCAAAGGCACAGAGACAAAAGATAGAATACCATCCTGAAGAATAGCAAATGGGGGGCAGCCAGGTGGCGCAGTGGATAGAGCACCGCCCCTGGAGTACCTGAGTTCAAATCCGTCCTCAGACACATAACACTTACTAGCTGTGTGACTCTGGGCAAGTCACTTAACCCCAACTGCCTCACCAAAAAAAAAAACAAAAAACAAAGAATAGCAAATGGACCAATCTGATATAGAATATAGAGTATGTGATCAGCCAGAAATCTGGCTATGGTTGGATAGTGAGGGGCTTTAGTTTAAATGTCAAGAGGAGTCTGTATTTTAATCTTGGAAGCAATTAGGATCTTCTTGAGCAGGGGAGCAACACAGTTAGACCTACACTTTAGAAGCCTATATAACTGTTCTCCAGTTATTGTTTCCTGTTTCAAAGTCATGTTTTTCAATGAAACACTCCCTTGGGAACAAGATTGTAAAAACACAAGATCACAGATCTAAAGCTGGAAGGCACCACAGAGGCCATCTAGTTCAACTCTTTCATTTTAAAATGAGTAAACTGATGCCCTAGGCAGCTGTAATCTACCGGAGGTTAAATAAGAAAAAAAGCACCAGGTGCCTCCCCAAGAGATTTTTGCTTTTTTGTTAGTATCTCAAGTGCTTAGCACATAGTAAGCATTTCATAAATGTGCTTCCATTCAGAAATAAGTTGTCTTCAAAAAGTTGTCCCTATGTACTTTGAATTGTATCACTAGAAACCATTCCAACCTCAAGCCCCTGAACTTTGGAACTTTCTTGAACACAGTAACCTATGACTTTCACCTATCTTACTCTCTTACTCCTAGTACATCTATTCTTTAGTTTGATTAAGATCTGCTTTCAACTTCACTTGCCTTAACAATGCTCAGTCTCAACCGCAGCCCAATCAACAACATTCTAATTCTAAAACCCTTAAGCATCACTAAATGTTCTTTTCCTCTTGTTCATTCACATGCACCTTGCCAGATCTCAGTATTAACAGAACCCTATTATCTGCCTTCTCTTTTAGAAAGTCATGGAACCCCTCAGATCAAAACCACTACATATTATCATTATCCTCACAGCTACTGGGAAATCTTTGTTATCTCTAGTTCACCCCCATTATATTCTCCAAAGTAATTAATTCAAACCTTCTATACTCCTCAGGTCTTCCAAGCTATTTTCTCACCCTGCAATTCAACAATACAATTCATTACTTATATAGATGCCCTACCCATGTGAGCTACTTTTCCTTTCTTCCCCTTCATCTAAACATTTCTCCCAATCTTTAACCACCTCTTTCTCTTTATGTCCTGTCTCTGAAGAAGTGTTTTTCCTCATTTCTAATACTGGTAATTCCTCACACTTCATCAGTACCTTCTGCACCTCTTACTAGAGGGCAAAAACTATATACTCCTCAACCTCCATTTAAGGTGCATTCCTTGTAAACTTCTTTGACTTCTCTACAATGCACTTGTACCCTGGTACCTTCCCCACCTTCTCCCTCTCCCGCTTCTCATTTTTCTTTTGAGTGCTGGCTTCCTCTAAAACTGTAAACTCTTTCGGGGCATTTCCCCAGTTGATTAGCACAGGGCCTGGCACACAGTAGGCACTTAATAAATGTTTACTGACTATTAGCAATACTGACTTCTGCCCTTTTCCCCCACTGATGCTCTCAATTCCAATTCTACCCACACCTTCCTTTCTTTCTTCATCAATTCTGCCCTCTCTTGTATCTTCTATCTCTCTGCTGACTGGATCTCTTTTGCTATAACCATGATTGAGTCTCCATAACTTGTTTAACAAAAAAAAATAAATTCCCTACTGACAGGGTTGGAATCTGGGCCCCAGAAAGGAAAAACCCTGGACTTTCCCACATGGCCAAATCTCTGGCGTTCCCCTGAGGCTATAATCCCATCATCAACTGGCCTTTCATTGTGGGTACACCCAATCTCCCCTCCATTGTCTTACCTCCCTATGGCCCCTGGCCATTTCCCACTCTTAATCCTAGCTAGGCTCCATTCTCCCTTGGCCATGAGGTCCAAGACCAAGGAGTTCTGTTCATCCCAGCTTACTAGCCACTCCCATCCAGATCTCCTTAGGCCCTTCCTCCTATCACCCCAAATTACTTGGCCACTCCTAGATCCCTCCCACTGTCTTTCTGTATATAAGGCCCATCTTGTCTCCATTAAGATGCTGAGATTCCTAAAATCTAGCCAAGGCTTAGATTCTTAGAATCTAGCCACTGCTTACTCAAGTTCAGACCCCTTAAGAGTCTGCCCAATATGATGGATGTTCTAATAAACCTTGTCTTTGGCTGAAAGAAGGCTTGGGTCGAATTCTTTCGGGCAGGACCCGCATGTTGTGATTCTGGGGTCCCAGCACCCCTGAACCCCTAAACCGCATCACTACCATATTATTATGCTCATTTCCTTTAGTAGCAACCTTTACCAACTTTCTTGAAAACATAGTCTTCATTCTATCCACTGTACTAAAGCTACACTAGGCAAAGGAAGACGAATAGTAGACAAATTCAGTGGCCTTTTTCATTCATCTCTGAACTTTCAGTTGCAATCAGTGTTTAATCACACATTGCTTCTAAAGATTTGCACCTATACTGGCCTAATTCTACTCCTCCTATTTCACTTTGTCTCCCTCATTGACTGCTTTCTTCCTTCCATGTCCTAGAAGTTGACATTTCCCATCCAGGATTCTGTTGTTAACCCTATTCATTTCTAAAAGCTTTTTCCTTAGGTAATTTCATCCAATACCATGGCTTCAGTGATTCCCCTTAATACAGATGAATTTCAAATCTCTTTCTTTAGTCCTTCCCTCTTGAGTCTTAAATCAACTTGCTCAACTTCCTCATTTTATAAATAACAAAATTGAGGCTCAGAGAAATAATTTGCCATAAGTCACACAGATACTAAGTAGCAGAAGTGCTATGTCCTTTCCCTTAATTGATTAGCTTTCCAAAGCTTTCTATTTCTCAGTCTGGTATGCAAGACCTTCCTTCCATGATATGGGTCCAACCTACCCCATCAGCTTTATTTCTTACCATCCCCCTTTAAACACCCTGTGCCTATTCCTTATTATATCAGATTCAAACTCCTCTGAGTTTTAATTGCCTTCATAATCTAGACTGATTCTAATTTTCCAAACTTATTTCTCACTACCTTCAAATACAAATCCTCTTATCTACTGAGGCAGATCATCTTAATATTGCTAATATTTCCATTATTATTAATTTCTTCCTTTGATTTCTGTTTATCCCATTTCTTAAATTCTCCTCATCTCTCATTTATCAGTATACATAAATCATAGCTTCCTTCAATACCCAGTTCAAATTTCTATCTTCTTTTGGTAGAGTTTTCTAATTAACTCCTTCTCCAAAGGACTTTTGTATTTATAGACAGGAGCACATGGTAGCACCCAGTTGTTCACGAACTACTGTTTTCATAATACTAAGTCTTCTTGTTGCAGCTCAACACTGCCTTGAGGGCAAGGACTGTGTCTTACACAGGATATCCTGCACTTAAAAATGAGTCATATTCCAAAATTCATTTGTATATCAATTGTTTAGAATTCAAAACACATTTTCCCACAGAAAAGTGTTATAAATAGTGGTTAGTTGCCCAGTTTAGGTCACAAATGGCTAATTAATCCAAAATGTAGCTTAAGTATGAAACAGGACACTGAAGAACTGACATCTGGTAACAACTATGCCAACTTATCATGACATTTTTTACTGACCACATAGCATGTATAGATAAGCATGGACAGAAATGGGAACCGAAGGGTGACTGCAGCTACATTCTGCTTAATTCTCCATTTAAAATGTTAGGATTGATATTAATGGTTATGAGTTTCAGTCTCATAAGAGTCCAGTCCAGGGTATAAAGTTCAGGCAAGTGGCTAAACTTTCAATATCTACTCTTCTCCCACAAAAAGAAAAGGAAAGGAGAGTTTTCTTGAGCTCTGTGACCAGTCAAAGCATCACAGGATCTGAAGTTGAAAGGGATATGAGTTATCAAATCCAACTCTCATTTAAAAGGTGAGAAAAGTTAGGCTCAGAAGAATTAAATGACATGCCCATGCTCACACAGATAGTAACTACCAGAACTTGGTTCAGGTATACATGAAACACTTTTTCTGATATTCAGGCTAGACTAACATGAATATATATAGAAACAGAAACATTATTATTGGCCACAAGCAAATCAGCCTGACTACTTTCAAAGTTTAGCTTTTAAAGCCCTTTATGACCTAGCCCCAACCAATCTTTTTAGCCTCATTGGACATCCTTCCTCCTTCTGTACATTTTGATACAGCAAAATTGACTTTCTCCTTATACATGATTCTCCATCTCCCATCACAGTGCTGTCCCCTCATGCCTGGAATACAACTCCTACTCACTTCTACCTCACAGAAATTCTGCCTTCTCTCACAATACAACTCAAGCATCACTTATAAATAAGGCCTTTGTTGATGTCTCCAGTTACTAGTGTTTTCCCATCCAAAAGATATTTATTTATTTGTATTTTTTTCTATTTATTTTGAATAAACTTTTATATGTACTTGTTGTTTACCCATCAGAATATATAGGGATTATTTAATTAATTGTGTTTGTATTCCCAACACTAGCACTATGCCTAGCATTTTTTAGAGAAAATACAATAATCAAAAAGAAAACACGAACAGAATATACATATGGAAATTGAGGCTGAATAATATAATATATGAAAGGATCAAAGAAGAAAACAATAAAATACATGCTAAAAATACATATGAGACAACATAACTCTACCCCAAATAAATGGGTATTCACCTCTCAAGACACATGCAAGACTTAAACACAAATAAAGGAAAACATATAATTAGTGAGACATTCAATATTCATAGCTGTGTTATGTCAATATGGTGAAAACGTTACCTAAATTGATTTATAGATTTAATAAAAACTGCCAACGGATTACTAAAAAAAACTGTAGAAAACAACCAAAAAATTTATTTGAAAGAACAAAAAGGTCTAGAGTCTCGAGGTAAATAAAAACACAAAGAAGTTTTAATAATAGCTACGATTTATGTAGCTCTTTAAGTTTTGCAAAGTGTTACATATATGTTATCTTATTTTATCCTCAATAACTCCGGAAGGTAAATGCTATTATTATTTCCATTTCAAAGATGAGGAAACTGAGACAGGTTAAAAAACTTGCCCAAGGTTACACTGCTAATAAGTATCTGAGCCTAGATTTGGACTCAGGTTTTCCTCACTCTCAGTCCAGCATTCTATGCCTTCCACCACTTAGCTGCCTCCCCCGATTTCCTAGGCGTCTAACATGACTAGATCTCAAATTATTGTATAAATCAATAATCATAAAAATTATGTGGCATCACTTAAAATATTAAGGTAGATCAGCAAACAGATTAGATAAATAGAACACAAAGGCAACAGAACATAGTAACCTTGTATTAAAAAAATTTAAGAACCCAAACTACTTGAGGCAACGGAAGGAGGAATGGGAGGGCCAGGAGAAAACTAATTTTACAAGAACTACAAGGAAAATTTTAAAGTACGTTGGCAGAAATTAGGCTTAGACCAGCACTGAATACAATATGCCAAAATAAACTCCAAGTGGATATGAAAACTAGATAAAAAAAATAACAGCATAAATAAATTGGAAGAACAGAAAGAAGTGATATGTTTCAGTTAGGCTACTTTTCTCTGTTATAAGGGAAGGTACAACAAAACAAAAAAATAATTTCCATAAATGACTGATGCAAAAACAAAAAAAAAAAAATCAATAAAATTTACTTTTTAAAGAGGGAAAAAACTCCATATATATCAAAATAATCATAGCATAGATTTTTGTGGTATCAAAAAAGTGAAAACAAAGAGGGTGTCCAATAAATCAAGGAATGGCTCAAAAATTTATGGTCATCTAAATATAAAGAAAGATTATTGCATCATAAAAGCCTATAAGGAATTCAGAAAAACTTGCAAACAATTACTTAGATTAAAGCAAAAATGACATTAAAGAAAACAATACTAGAATTCAGAATATTGAAATAACAAATATAAATGTGAGAGGACTATTGTTGATGAAATATACTTCCCTCCTCCAGATAAAGAGGTATTGGACCACTGATGAAGAATGAGGTCAGACAGTCAACGTATCTGCTGATTTTATTTAACTATGTTTCTTTGTTGCAAAAGAGGGTTCTTTAGAGGGTGGGAAGAGGGTAGAAAGTGACAATGATGTAAAAAATACAAATCAATAGAAGATTTTTTTTTAAATGTAAATACAGAATGGTCAACTAAGATCAAAATGCAGAGAAAGGATCACTAATCTGGAACACAGGAAGTAACAGAAATATTTTTAACATCGGGATGAAATCATGAAGATAGTTTTTTAATAATTATTAAGATTAATCCAAAAGCAGTATACAAAATAGATGATGGAGACAAGACTAAAGGCAAAGAAACAATTTAGATGCTACTGCAATAATTTAGGCTTGAGGTGATAGGGTCTGAATCCTGGATGTATTCTAGTTTATAGGAAGGGATGAACACTTCAAAGAAAGAAAGAACAGACAAGATTTTGCAAATGACTGGCTTGAGGAAGGAGACAAAATGAGAAGAAAGAATTCAAAAATGACTTCAAAACTTTATCCTAAAGTGGCTGCGAGAATAATGGACAAATTAAGTCTCATAAAATTCTGGCTTTGAGGTAGTCAGAAATGTAATGCAGATGGTACTCAAGTTCCTCATATATTTAAAAAACAAAAAATCTCAAATTTCTCATCTGTAAAAAGAAATTGAATAACTTGCCAAGAACACATTACTAGTAGCATCAGAAGTGGCACTAGAAGTGATACCTTTTGATTCTTGCTTTATGGTATTTTATTTAAGTACCAATTACGTGAATATATAGTTATAAGGCATATACAGATATAAGTATATACATACACATACATATGTAAATATAGCTATATAACGGTGTCAAAAACTACCCAAAATCATTTCCTTTAAATAGTAAATTCTTTGATACTGGAAGTCATAATACACTTTTAACTTCAGATTTTCAAAATTTTATTCTTATGTCCTTACTAATATGACATGGACAATCCATTAATTAAAGAGGCAAACTTAAAAAAAATATATCAGCCAAATTTTCAAATATTACCCATTTCCTCTGGAAGAAAAAAAAAATCAAGACACAAAATTTGGCTTTTACATTTTGTTTATGTAAAAATAACTTCAAATGAAACAAATCATAAAAAGAAAGACATGATGAAAAATTACAAATAACAAAACAAGCATAGCCCCAAAGAAGAAAAAAGAAAACACTTTTCCCTCAATTCCTCTACAAAAGTGTGAAACAATGCATTTATTTTCAGATTTTTTCCAATGTAATCACCAGTTTGGCTGATTTTTTTTTCTCTTCTAACTCTTTAAAAAAAAAACATTTTAGTGATATGAGATAGTTCGCTGAGAGAGGGAAGAATACAATGTAAATTTAGGTGAAGTTAAAAAAAAAGATATCAATAAAAATTTATTTTTTTTTAAAAATCACTCACCTTCCATGAGCATGGAAATCCAGGCGTAAAAACTGGTCTTCATGTGAGACTGCTCTTTTGGCACGCTGGTGTTTTTGGTGTAATGAATCCACATCATAAGATAATCCTTCATAATGTCTAATGTGTTTATTTAATGGGTTTCCATACTGACCTGCATAAAGAGAAAATACTGATCAAATACTTGAACACTTACAAATCAGTTCTTCATTTTCATTTTTTATGTATTTTAAGAAGGGTAAAAAAGAGCAGAAGTCAGAGTCTGGAAAATTTGAGAATTCTAGGCTGAAGAACTGAATAAGAAGACATGGACCAGCAGCTATTGGTCTGATATCACAATAGCGTTTGAGGACATTATATTAAGGAGCACTCTCTCACATTCATTCATTCTCTCTCTCTCTCTCTCTCTCTCTCTCTCTCGCTCTCTCTCCCCCCCTCCACCTATCTCTATCTCACTGTAAGTATGTACGTATGCACACATATGTGTGTATGGATAAATAATCTCGTCTATTAGGGTAGAAATGCCACTAGCTCATTGTACAAGTTTGGGGACATCAACTACCCACTACTGTTTTCCAATATATATAAAGAAGGAATTATACTAAATGACGTCATGGTTTCTTCCATTTCTAAAATTCTATAATAAAGCTTTATTCATCTCAGGTTAAAAACAAAGGAAAAGTGTACAGCAGTTTCTTTTGTGAACTACTCAACACACACTCTCTCCCATAGATCCCCCCTTTAAAAAGGCATTCAGGGTGCTAAAAGGTAATTCAATAAATCCATTGTGATTAGGAGAGCACCACAAAATAATCTATAGAATTTAAGAAGATATTGTAGAATAAAGACCTGAAAATTTACTGAAGAAAGGAACCAATTTATAAATAATCATAAAAAATGTTAAGACTTGAAATTCTCTGAAATCCAACCCAATGCCTTCATTTTACTGATAAGGAAACTGAGGTCTAGAGGGAGGGATCTAAGTCTCATAGACAGCAACAAAACCACGTCTCTTGATTTACATGTCAGCATTCTTTTTATTGCACCTGGATACTTCTCTAACTAAAAAAACAAAGCAAGTTAAAAAACAGGTCAAACTGCATTAAAATTGTTTAATAACATACAGTTTCACTTATAATATTATCTATGTTTCCTAGTAAGTCATATCTATCATAATGTCCTTAAACCTTGCTGCAATATCAGAATTAAACTTAACTGCAAGAAACAATTCAAAAGATGATATCAAAAGCAAATTGAAATGTATTTTTCAATGAAGCCACTAACTCCCACAAACAGAAGCAATTTAAGCTCAAAAAAGAAAAAAGGGAAGAAAAGCAACTCTCCAAAAATGCATTCCATTCTCCTCTATTCCCTATTTTAAAAAAAAAAAGTTTTAAAGTATTTTTTCTAACATTCTCTCCCTCCAATCTTCCATGTGAGGCAGAAAGATTACAATTCCCCCAAGAGACATTGTTTCCGAGTTAAATAAAACTTTCCAACAGCAGCTTATACTATGTTAATTCCTTTCCCTATCTTATTTCCTCATATTATTTCTAAGATGCAAAGTTCCATATATTGAACTTCCATTTGAAAAATAACAATTTTCAATTTGAAAATGCTATGGTTTATAACCCTGCTTTAAGGATTCTCAACTGTCATCTCAGCATCTATAAAGCTTGAATAGAATTCATAACTTAAGAAGTTAACTATACAAAATAGTCTAACATTTTAAAAAGCAGTATTTCAATAAAGGACATCTGTCCAAGTACTTACTTATTTTCCAAAACTACTGTGTGTGTGTGTGTGTGTGTGTGTGTGTGTGTGTGTGTGTGAGTGTGTGTGTCTCTCCAAATAACAATTCTAAGATATTTCAATATACAGGGATAATGACAAAGACTAGGTAGGATAAGTTAGGCAGACTTATGATTTCAACAATACAGAGGTATTCTTGGTGAAGAACTGCTTCTACCAAGGCAGGCACTTTGTCTGGAATGTCTAGCCTTCCAGAGTTGTGTAGAACACCGAAAAGTTAATTAACTTGCCCTGATCACACAATCATTTCTGTCAGAAACTTGAACCAGGTCTTTCTGGCTCAGGGTCCAGCTCTATAGCCGACTATTCACTTCTCCATACAAATTCCCTTTCACTTCAATACGTAGTTAACCTAAAAGGAAAACTAAAAAGTATTATTTTAAATCTGTAAGCTCTTTAAGAAAAAAAAACTTTTTTTTTCAAATGTTAACAGCCAATCTCTGTCTCAGAATACAGGTGATAAGACAAAGACTAAAGATGAAGAAGGGAATAAATCTGTCAGATGCAGGCAAGGAGTTGAGCAGTGTCAATTTCCATTAACTATTTTTCTTTGTTACAAGAGAAGGCCAATCTAATACGAAAATATGTTTTGCGTGACTTCACATGTATATCCTATTGCTTACCCTCTCAATGTATGGGCAAAGTGTGAGGAACAGAATTTGGAACTCAAAATTTAAAAAGAAAAGAATGTGAAAATAAATAATAAATTTGAGGAAAAAAAAGAAAAAAAGGCCAATGTAACTCTTTTGCTTACCTGTATTTATTTGTTGAGAGGTGGGGGGCAGTAAGGGGAAGGTGGGCACAGGAGAGAAAGTTATGCCCAAGAAAAGAGCATCAATGAAATAATACAAAAAACACACCAGCAGAAATTTAGAGATGCAAACAAGCAGGATAGTTTTGGAACTACTATTTTATGTTTAATATATAGTTAAAAAAATAAGTTATACATAAGGATTCATGGTTTAATACATAATTCTCATTTGGAATGTTTGCATATGGAAATGTTCATCTTGGCTGATGTTTCTCAAATTTGTATTTTTTTTTTTTAAAGAAAAGGAAAGGAGGAAGGGAAAAAAAGAGAGGAGGAATTAAACTGGAAGAGCCCTAGACTTAAGTCAAGAGAAATCCGGGAATGACAACTAGCTCCACACTTGCTAGTTGAATGTGCACAAGCAAGTCACTTAATCCACCCCACTTCACTTGCTAAAGAACCAACCCAACCTTCAGCTCCTTTATACTGATCCACGATTGAATTACAAGACTATAAGAAATTCTAGGGGCAGGTAGGTGGCACAGTGGATAGAGCACTGGCCTTGAAGTCAGGAGGACCTGAGTTCAAATTCGACCTCAGACCAAACACTTGACACTCACTAGCTGTGTGATTCTAGGCAAGTCACTTAACCCCAATTGCCTAAAAAAGAAAACAAAAAAAAAAGAAATAGAAATTCTATTTAACTAAAAGGAACTAAAGGAACTAAAAGGAACTAAAGAATTGACAAGGGAAAGATAAAAAGGACAGAAGACTAGATCAATGTTGTAATCGCAAGGAGACCATTTCCTGACCAACAAACCAAGGAAAATTATGTATTGAAACACTGTAGAAATACCTAAGTAGTGCTTGAGGTCTGACCTGAGGCAGAGAAATAGAAACTTAAAAATCAATGGTACAGTGGAGAACATGGGAAGACAAAATTTTACTAAGAAAATATGAGAAAAGAGCCCAAATTCATTCAGTTCCATATTTTTACTTCCAAAATCTACCACTTCTTTCTTTTAATTCACTAAACATTTATTCAGCATATCATAGCAAGTCATGTTACCTCCTTGAAAAAAGCTCCACAATGAAAACTCCCACAAACAGTCAAGCCAAAAGCCAAGGCTTCCAGGTCAAAGAAAACATACAGCAAGTAGCCAGAAAGAAAGAATTCAAGTACCAAGGAACCAGAGTCAGAACCAGATATGATTTAGCACCCACCAGTATAAAGAAGCAGAGAGTTTAGAATATGATAGTCTGAGAAATGGAGATGATGGCACCCACACCAAGGGGAAACCAAGTACTATTATGTTCTTGCTGTATGTCATTGCTGTGTTTGGACAAAGTAAATCTCCTTTATTCAATGAAAAAAAAAAGAATATGATAGTCCAAAAGACAAAGGATATATAGGACTACAGACAAGAATAACTTAATCAGAAAAACTGAGCATAAAATAATAGGAGGAAAACGGACCATTAATGAGATAAAAAGACTTCCAAGCATTCCTGATGAAAAGAGCCGGGCTACACAGAAGTTAAGAGAAACATAAAAAGATAAACAAATGAAAAAGATAAACTGCTTACATTAAAATATGGAAAAATGATACATGTTTCTTCCCTGAACCCTATCATCACCTGAGGTCTTACACTTAAGACAAGCAGGGATGAAAGGATATGCAACTTAGGTTATTTAAGAAAATCTGTGGAATCCATATTTGCTGATAACATGAAGTTTACTTAGAAAATTGCAAATACACAGCAGAGAAAATAACAAAAGCTTCAGTAAAGGGTGTATGAGAGATGTTTTTAAAAAAAAAAAAAGTAGGGTCATCTAGGTGGCACAGTGGATAGAACACCAGCCCTGGAGTCAGGAGGACTTGAGTCCAAATCTGGCCTCAAACACATAATGCTCACTAGCTGTATGACTCTGGGCAATTCACTTAACCCCCATTGCCTCACCCCCCCAAAAAAAAATAAACAAAAAAATCTTGGGGCAGCTAGGTGGCACAGTGGATAGAGCTCTGGCCTTGGAGTCAGGAGGACCTGAGTTCAAATCCAGTCTCAGACACTTGATACTTCCTAGTTGTGTGACCCTGGCCAAGTAACTTAACCCTGATTGCCTCACCAAAAAGAAAAAAAAAGTAAAATCAAAAGGTCTTAGTAACAGATTGGACATGTGAGGTGGAAGTGAGGAGTAAATGATGACACACAGGTTGTGAATGCAGGTGACTGGGAAGATCATGGTACCCTCAAAAGTAACAAAAGAGGAAAAGTCTGAGTGGTGGGGGGGTGGCAGAGAGATAACAAATTCAGTCTTGGATATGTTGACTTCAAGATGTTTAAGAGTTTGAAATGTCCAAGAAGTTGCTGGAGATGCAAGGTCAGCAGAAAGTTAGAGCTAATTAAGTAGATTACAGAATCAACAACACAGAGATGATGATTGTTGAATCCAAGGGAGCTGATAAGATCACCAAGTGGAATAGTATAGAGAGAGAAAAGAAGAAAGCTCAGGACAGAGTCCTATGGGGCATTCATGGTATACTGAAGATAACACCATTTTAAAAAAAAAGATCCAATATTCAAGGTATATATGGAATTAACCCAAATCTATAACATCACAATACATTCCTCAGTAGTTAAGTGGTCAAAGGACATTGTGGTCAAACAAACAATTCTTAAAGTAAGAACTGCAAACTATTAACCATGTGAAATATTGTGCTAAATTATTAATAATTAGAGAAAAGAAAATCAAATCAACTCTGGAGTTTCACTTCACACTGGGAAAATTTGCAAAGATGACAAAAGAAAAGAATATCAATGTTGTGGCTGTGCAAAGACAGACATACTTGTATACTTCAGATGGAGCTGTTCATGTGTCCTAACCTTTCTGGAAAACATATTAGAATTATTCTAAGTAATGACTAAAATGTCCATACTCCTTACCCCAGGGATCTCCCTACATGATACATAAACCCAAGGTAGTCAGACTCATAGTCACCAAAATATTCACAGCAATACTTTCTGTATCAGCAAAGTATTAGCAAAGAGTTTGTCACATAATTGTCTTTCAGTCCTGTCTGATTCTTTGTGACCCCATGAACCATACTGTCCACAGGGTTTTCTTGACAAAGATACTGGAGTAGTTTGCCATTTCCTTCTCCAGTGGATTAAGGCAAATGGAGGTTAAGTGACTTGCCTAGGGTCACACAGCTAGTAAGTGTCAGGCCGATGTTGAACCTCCTTGCTGCACAGTAGGCAAGAAATAAATACTTTATTAACTCAGTGACTGGAATAGTAGATGACCATCATTTGGTGCATCACTCAACAAACTGCAAAACATGAATGTAAAGGAACCTACTGGACCACAAGAAATAATGAATATAAAGAATTCAGAGTAGCATGGGAGGACTTGTATGAACTAATGCAACATGAAGTAAGAATGAACAAGGAAAACCTTATACATGCATCGCCAACAATGGAAATGGAAATATCAACAACCAAAAAAAAGTCAAATCACAAGTTATATTCAACTTAAATTCCTTCCTTACATAAAAAGAGTACCCTGAAATGACCAGTGGTCGAAAGAATATCCCCTTCGGTATGACTGCCTATGATTTCCCTCTCTTCCTTCCTTCTCCAACCCCTCAGAACTACTCCCACTTCTGAAAACAAGGGCCTCCAAACTGAAAACATATTCCTCTCCCAGTTCTGTTCCTCATCACCAGACTTCACCATGTCTCAGATTGCTTTTGATGCTGAAAGACACTTCCCACCCCCGTATTCCTCTCTTCCCAATGGTGTGCACCGACATGAACC
Organism: Vombatus ursinus; assembly: GCF_900497805.2. NCBI lineage: Eukaryota > Metazoa > Chordata > Mammalia > Diprotodontia > Vombatidae > Vombatus > Vombatus ursinus. The sequence goes on along the minus strand of NW_020948983.1, from coordinate 64,710,718 downwards.
TTCATTTTGAGGAAGTGCCCAGGCTAACCATCCTTCGCAACTCTCCTGGCTCCTCTCGTCTCTCATTCTCCTCATTTCATGTGTTGTCTTTACCCATTAGAATATAAGTTCAATGAGGATAGGAATTGTATTGATGGCTTATATCTGTACGCCCAGCACTTAGCACAGTATAAGTGCTTGACAAATGCTTGTTGACTTGACTCCAGATTTTGTCTGGCCCAAAAACTGGAGGTCATACCTGTTTTAACAGCTGCCATAACATATAACTGATTCACACTAAGCTCACGGTCAACCAAAATCCCTAGACCTTCTTCAAACAACCCCACTTCCATCCTGTAATTGGTTAAGGTGATGTTTAGAATTAGCATAAGATTTTACATGTGTCATTAAATTTCACCTTGTCATTTTTAGCTCAATGTTCAAAGCCCATTAAAATCTTTATGGATCTCACCATGTAGTACGTTAGTTATCACTCCTTGCTCTCTATCATCTGCGAATCTGATAAGCATGTTTTGCCTCTACTGAAGGTATCAATAAGAATGTTAAAGCCAAGTAAAGATTCCTGGACACTCCCCTGGAAATAACAATTAATTATTAATTTTTGAGTCATTTAACTAGTTCTGAATGCATCTAACTGTGCTATCATCTAATCCACATCTGTCTTGACCACAAGAAAAATATAAGACATTTTTATTAAATGCTTTACTAAAATCTAAGTAATCTATGACATTACTTTCATCTTCCATCTTAGAAACCCTGCCAAAAAATGGAAATAAATTTAGGATGGTATCAAAAAGACTTTATTAAGTGCCTACTATAAAGTCAGGCACTATATTAGGCACTGGGGATACAAAGACAAACATGAAATAGTCCCTGCCTGTAGGTGTATAGTCTACTAGTAGAGACACACGAATGTGCACAAATATATAAAATATACTCAAGTATTCAAATATATATATGCGTAAAATGAGGCTAGACTAGATTGCCTCTGCCATTCCATTTAGCTCTAGACCTATGCAATCCACTCTGTCCCCTTTATCCTCCTCTTTATATTTACCTTTTACTTTTGAATAAGGCATCAAGAGTCATATTCCAGTCACTGGGCTTATCTCACTATTTTTAAGCAACATCTATGAGATCAAATTTGCTTCCTTGCATTAAGATAATAGGATCACAAATTAAGAGCTAGAAGTGAGTGGCTTCTGAGGTTCAGATGAGAAAATTGAAACCCAAAGAGGTTTCATTTGTCCAAGGTCACACAGGTAATGAGTAACAGCACAAAAATTCAAACTCAGGTACACTGATTCTAAAACTATTAAATATTGAGGACTACCTCATTCCAAAATGTGTGAAGTCTACATTTGGGAACAATATTCTCCATGATTCTGAGCCTTTTATTCAAAACAGAAGCTCTGCATACTATGTGTTTCAGTAAAAATGTTTTCTTACATGAACATCTGATGATGCAATATTCAAGTTATGTCCTTTAGTTTAAAAGCTCACAAGCCAAATCCACACTATTCAGAGACTTGACAACATATTCCCAAATTCCACTCCTTTAGAGACCATACAATACAGATATAAAGAAAAGAACATAAGATTAGGAATAAGAGCACCATGGTTTTTAGCCCTAACATCACTGGAAATTAAATGAAACTGGACAAATCATAAGCTCATTAGGCCTGTTTCTTCATCAAATGAGTTAAATTAGGTGATTTCTTAGTGATCTTCTAGTTCTAAAACTAGTTCTAAAATTTGTAAAACTAGCATAGATTTTTAAAAGATCTTTATTCTAAAAGAATTTATCAAAACTTCTAAGTTGTATTATGTACATAGGAGCTATAAAAAGGTAGCTCCAAGTTAAGTCTTTATCTTTCCCCCTCCCCCAAAGTTAACTTTATAGTGAATTATCAAACAAGTATTTTGAAAATGGTACAAGCAAATGAGGAAATATATTTAGTATTAATGTACATGTATAGCCTATATCAAATTGCATGCTGTCTTGAGGAAGGGAGAGGAGAGGGGGGAGTTTAGAACTCAAAATCTTATAAAAGTGAAGGCTGAAAACTAAAAATAAACAAATAAAAGAAAATGGTACAGTCAGATATAAAACAAAAAAGCTACAGAAGCAAAAGGAACTTCACATTTTCCTCTTTAAAGAAAATAAAGCACTAATTTCATCCAATTTTTAATTAACTATATTAAATAGTAAATACTGTCATAAAAGTATATACAGTTCTGAACCACATTATAACAAGCTACAGAAGAAAAAAAGACAAATGACAAACAATAGTTTCTGAAAATTATGGCTAGAAAATAAGAATTCCTATGACAAGTTAAAAAAGGTGAAATCAAAGAGTATAAAAATGTATAAAAAATAAATAAGAATCAGAGCATAGAAATCAACTGCTCTCAAAGGTTCTTTGCAATTTAAATCACATTTTGCCACTCAAACACAATCTGGTGAAAACAGACAAGCTATTCCCCACCCCCAATTTGAATCCTTTACATTGTACCTAAGTAGATTTTCACTAAAGCAAAATTAAGTCTGAAAAATCACTCTAATATCAAAATAAAAATCTGAACCAAAAATAATTCTAGTGTAACTTGAAGTTACTAAATATAAACTGAAGGTTGAAAAGTACACAAATAAGAAAACTTAGATGGGATTTAAAAGTAGACAGAACACAGACCTATAGAGGAAGAGAATTTCAGGTATAGGGGCAGCAAATGAAAATACTCCGGAATTAGGATGATTGGGAGTGTCTCATGCAAGGAAGATCAAGGAGGCCAGTGTTCATGGATTAAGAGTCCACAGCGCAGAGAAGTAGGTAAGGTGTAAGAAGACTGGAAACATAGGGTGGGATAGGAGACAGGTTAGGAAAAACTCTGAATACTGGATGATTTTATATTTGAATTTGAGAGGTGATAGGAAGCCACTAGAGTTTATTGATTTGGAGGCAGGGTGAAGGGGAATCAAATATGGTCAGAACTGTGCTTTACAACTAAGTTTCACAGCACAGTTGGGGATGGACTAAAGTGAGGAAAGACTTGATGCAAGGAAACCCAACTATCAGGCTATACAATAGTACAAGCATGAGATAAAGGCCTGCACCAGGGCACTGGTAATGTCAGGAGAGAAGGTGTGATACAAGGTATTACAAAAGAATCAACAGGCCTCAGTAACAAATTGGATATGAGGGGGGTATGACACTGATGAGTGGAGGAGGAAACCAAGGATGCAATTCTGGCTACCTGAGAGGGTAGTAGTACCTTACATATTAAAAGAAGAGTTAGAGGGGAGCGTTGAGAGAGGAAAATAATGAGTTCAGCTTTGGACATATTGAACTTAAGATGTGTAAGGAACATCCAGTTCAGGATATTCAACAGGCAACTGGAGATGTGAGTCTGGAGGTTAGGAGAAGATAGGGCTGGATAAGTAGATTTGAGAATCATCAGCACAAAGATGATAAATGAATCCATGAGAGCTGATGAGATGACCAAGTGAAACAATATAAAGAAAAGAGGGCCCAGGGCAGAACCCTAGTGGACATCCAGAGTTAGCAGACATTATCTGGATGAAGATCCAGCAAAAAAAAAAAAAAAAAAGACTGAAAAGGAGCCATCAGAAAAGCAGAAAAAGAACTAGGAGAGAATGTGATAAAAACCTAGGTCGAGGGTGTACCATGGAGAAGACGGTGACCAAAACTATCAAAGGCTACAGAGAGGTCAAGAAAGATGAGGATCGAAAAAAGGCAATTAAATTTGACAATTAAAGGATCATCAATAACTTTGAAGAGAGTAGTTTCAGTTGAATGATGAAGTAGAAAGTAAAGTCCATTCTTTTGGTGTTTGAAGAATATTATATTCAAAGAGGAAAGCATATACTGCCCAAAAAAATTTAACGTAGATTTTGGATTAGCCACTTTAATTCTACTTCCATTACCACATTACCACTATTAACAAAAGTCACCATGTAATCTTGAAAACAAGAGTTAAAAAAAAAGTCAAAAACAGTTTTAGTATTACACATCTTCCCACTACAGAAAAACTCAATTATAACAAATGAAAGAGTATATATGAACAAGCTAGAGTTGGTACATTTTCATTACTCAGAAAAATTAGTTGTAATCAAGTTGTTTACAACAGATTTTTGCTTGTATAATTTAAAAATTAGGTACCAGGGTATTTTTAAGCAGCAAAGTACACTCAATTTCTAAAAAATGAGCTATAAATCATTGTAATGCCTTTACTAAATACTGATATGTATTAAATTAGTTAAAATCTCTAGGCTTTACAAGTATTGATTGATATGAGATTTACCAAAGACAGTTCATAAGACCCATAAGTCCTGAACTATTTACCAACATAATTGTCTATATTCCACAGGTAGGCTTTTCAGGAATAGGATTTGTATTTGCAACAGTAAATGGTCTTATCACCAAACAGCTTACTCAAACTTTATTCAGTAACATAGTTGTTCCTTCACAAGAAAAAGGTCAAAAATTTCAATGACCATGGAAGTTCAAGGTAAGGGCACATGATAATTAATCACAGATCAACACATCTTCCATGTGAAATTGGACAAGAAACTGACTTCCTCTGGATCTGTTTCGTGTGTGTATGTATGTATGTGTTTATGTCTGTATGCCCTGAAGCATAAATGCATAAAATACCCAAAATAACAAAGGAAATCAATTACACTGAAATAAAGATGCATTTTTTTCTACCCAAGTTCACTGCCCTCTAAAATCTATCTATAGACACCTAACCTCTGGAGTTAAACAAGGTCCATATTCAGCTCTGCCAATCAAAGTCTCTAGGATTAATGCTAAAACAACTTCATTTATATTGTAAACTGTGCTTTTATAATAAACATCAACTTGAGAATGGTGAGAATCTTCAGAATTTCAATTCAATAAATACTTGTCAAACACCTATTTATTATGTGCAAGGCATTCATTCTGCTAAGCCCTGGGACTATAAAGACAGATATGACACATAACACACTCAAGGAGTTCACAATGTAATTTATACCATGGACATTTAGCATATTACAAAAAAGCAACAAACTCATCTAAAATTAAATATTAAAGCTGATTTGAAAAGTTTATATTATTTCACACAACATGCACAAATGTAGGTAGTTCCCAAGGTAGAAAAATTCAAGTTACAAATTACACACACACACACACACACACACACACACACACACACACGCGCACACCTGTCACACCCACAACACATTCCCCCAGCTGCTGATCGGAGTTGGAAGAAAAGCAGTGATATGGCAGGATCAGTCCTAAGATTCAGGGGTTTGGAGCAGATATTGTCAAAGTAGTTCACTGCCCATAAGAAATCCCTCCCTTCAGTTCCTGGAGAAACTGAAAATTCAAGTGTGATCTCAGTGACATTCAAGTGAGATGATAGTTAAAGACAGGTAGGGGAGGGGGGAGAACTTTTACTGCACCTCTGAGTTCAAAAAAGTAAGGAAAGAAAGAAGTATGGAAAGCTTTGAGGAAATGATCTTGGGGGTGGAATTTCAAGGACAGGACATAAGGAAGTGGTGACTCACCTGTTACCCCAAAAATATTTTGCAACTTATCTCTGGAAACTTCATTGGAGAGTCATTTGAATTTAAAAATATTTTATATGCAAATCTAATAGTCATTTATGAATTGGCTTTTATCATACTCGTGCATATAATTAATATCTGATTGTTAAATGATATTGTTTTTATACATACCTAGCCAGCAGAACTGAGACTACAGAATAGTTTGTATGGATGAAGGATGGGAGGAGCATTAAATGAAGAACGTGTATCCACTCTTTTCCTAGGTGAAGGGGCACCCCAAGCAAAATTTCAGAGCAAAAAATTTCATATTCATAACTTCCAAGTATTTTCTTTGAATTACCAAATTTTAAAAGTAAAAACTTTTATAGATACACTACAGCAATAGGTTTTTACTTCGTTATTGAATACAATGTAGAATTTTGTTGCCCTCATACTACCTGGAGTGTCATGAAAAATCTGACTAAAGTCAGACCTGACTAAATGACTGAAAAATGACAGATAGTTCACAAGTTTGGGAAAAAAAAGAAATACAGCACTATCCTCTACCAAGGCTGGATGAATTAACTGTGGATATAATAAATGTGAATACACGTGCTTTGTACATCTGCTTTGGAAATCAACTCAGATATCACCCTCACCATGATTTTCTCTTTAAACAGGAAGATTTAAAGTCACAGATCACATATGTATACACACAAGAATACTAGCAATATTCAACCAGAGGAATATCAAGAATATTCAAACAGAGAACCCAGATCTCAAAAATCAAATCCTGTACATGAGCACACTGCATATTACAGGCTCCTACCAAGACTCGTGCCTCAAGGTTAGAAGCTTTTTCGACTTTACTTTCCCATTTCCAGAGAATCTGCTCACATTGTTTCAAGTTCCGGCATGAAAACAATTAGAATCAAGATCATACTTGATGCTTCACTTTCTTTCTGAAGGTGCTGGCTAGGTGGCTCACTGGATAGAGTACTGAGCAAAGATTCAAGAAAACTCGAGTTCAAATCCATCCTTGGATACTTACTAGCTGTGTGACCCTAGGCAAATTACTTACCTTCTGCCTCAGTTTCCCCAACTGTAAAATGGAGATAATAGCACCTACTTCACATGCTTCGAGGATAAAATGAGGTAATATTTGTAAAGAACTTAGCACAGTGCCTCATAGTAGGTACTAAGCAAATGCTTGCTGCCTTCCCTTCTGCTATTTCCATATTCTCAAATACCTGTGAATACATCTCCACTTACACAATTGAAAAGTTTTTCTATGACCTTCCATCAATTTTTCATCACCTTATCATCTTTTAGACTGATAATGTTAAGAGTTGAAAATTTTCAAATCCTAAGACCAAGAATTCCTTAATATTTTATAATCAGCTCCTTCCCTGTCACAAAAGAAATGGGGGATGGTTGTCTCAATTCTGATAGCTGACTTCATCCTCAAAATTTAATCATTTGTCAAGTTTTACTTCAATTTCTTCTTTACATTTCTTCCACCAAAATCTTTGTGTTGATTCCTATGTTCACTACCCTAGCCCAGGGTTCAATCTCCTTTTTCAAATGGTCAAACAGC